>NW_006408552.1:23102417-23122401 GCF_000296735.1 Chrysochloris asiatica | reverse complement strand
ACACACACACACACACATAGATATGATGGTGGTTATGTGCCATGGAGTCAGTTCCAATTCAAACCTTGTACAGGTTTCCAAGGCTGTAAATCTTTCATAGGAGCAGAAAGCCTTATCTTTCTCCCTTGAAACCGATGGTAGTTTCAACCTGCTGACTGTGAGATAAGCAGCCAAATTCATAACCAGTACACTACCAGTTGTCGTTAAGTGCCATCAAGTCAGTTTCAACCCATAGCATTCCTGCACATGGTTTCCGAGGAGTGGCTGATGAACTTGAACCGCCAACCTTGTGGTTCAGACTGACTTTATGTTCCAGCGCATTAATCCACAGTGTCACAGCAGCGCCACATATGTGGAGTGGTGTGGTGTAGAGTCGATTAGACTCATAGCCACCCTGCATAGGGTTTCTGGGGCTGTAAATCTTTATGGGAGTAGAAAGCCTCATCTTTCTCCCATGGAATAAGTTTCACAGGTTTTGTGTCTCTAGAGAACAAACCCTAAGACAGTGAGTGAAAGTAAACACATGTTTTCCAAACCTTTACGATGTGTCTAAGGAGTTCTGGTAGCATGGTGGTTATGAGTCGGGCTGTTAACCTTAAGGTCAGCAGTTAGAAACTACCAGCTGTTCCACGGGAGGAAGATGAGGCTTTCTGCTCTCGTAAAGATTTACAGCTTCAGGTGGGGCTCAGGAGTCATATTCATAAGGTTTTCAAGAGGTAGCATATGATCAAGAGCCAATGATACTGAAGGAGGAAGTCTAAGGTGCCCCGGGGGGCATGTCCCAAGAAAGAGAAAAACAGCCAGGAGCTGTGTCACTATTTTAAAAAGAAGCCTTTAATTTCAGAATAGTGTTAGATTTCCAGAAATATTACAAAGACAGTAGAAAGGGTTCCCATGTGCCCCACGCCCAGTTTCTCCATTATTAAAATCTGATGTTACATTTGTCACAGTTAATGAACTGATATTGATACATTATTAAAACTAAAGCCCATTCTTTATTCCGAGTTCCTTACTTTTCACTTGGGATCTGTCTTCTACGATGCCACATTGCATTTAATTGCCATGTCTCCTTAGGTGCTTCTTAACTATGACAGTTTCACAGACTTCCCTGAGTTTTTGATAACTTAGCCAATATTGAGGAGTACTAATGAGATGTTTTGTAGGATGTCCCTCAAGTGGGAGTTGTCTGAAGTTTTTCTCATAATTAGGCTGCAGTTATGAGTTTTTAGAACGAAGACCACAGAGACAAAGTATTCTTATATTATCAGTACAACTTGTCACTGTTGATGTTGATTACTTGGCTGAAGTAGTGTTTGTCAGCTTCTCCACTGTAAAAATTCCTCCTCTCACCGTTTCCATACTGTACTCATTGTAAGGAAGACCTTCAATGTGGTCCATACTTAGGGAGTGGGGAGCTAGGGGCTTTCTCCTTGAGGGTGGATGATCTACATAGAGTATTTGGAATGATCTCCATGGAAGATCTGTCTATTCTCTTCATTAAAAAAAAAATGTTTCCAATCATTTATATCACTATTAACTTGTGGTTACTTATTTTATATTTTGGGATATAAATCAATACCACTTTAGTTTGTTGCTGGGAATGTTCCAGCTTTGGCCATTGGGAGTTCTTTCAGTTGTCTTCTGGGTCCCTTTCATATATCCCTGTCATTGTGTGTGTGTGTGTGTGTGTGTGTGTGTGAGTGAGTGTCCCAATCCTGCCGTTTCTTCAAGGAACCATGGCTCCTTTTATTGGAAACTGGAATTAGAAACCAAGATCTGGGTATGTGTTGTGCTCATTGCTACTGGGGTGTATTATGATATAAAAACATAGCCTTGGAAGTTGTGAAGTTCACGTCTGCCATTACAGGCCCACTCAGATTCAAGGGGATAAACATAGACCCTTCCCACCCGTTAATGAAGGTCTGGCATAGTCGCATTATAAGAGCTTGTGAGATGAGATATTTGGTTTTGGTACTCTTTTGACAAGACCATTTGTCCCACCAATGCTATTGTGCACCTAACGATTCTTATCTTACTTAAAACATCTTTCTGCACTGCCTGATTATTGGTTAAGGGGCCCTAATAGCACTGCAGGATAAGCACTGGACTGCTAACCTTTAGGTCAGCAGTTCAAACCCATCAGCTTCTTTGTGGAAGAAAGATGAGACTTTCTGCTCCCACAAGGATGTACAGCCTCAGAAATCCTCTGCAAGGTCTCTGTGAGTCAGAATTAATGCAGTTGGTTTGTTTTGGATTACTGGTTGGTACTAAGAAAGTCTCCCTGGTTTAGTTGTTTTACAGACGTTTTTCATTAAAGGACACTGAGTTGCCTTATGAAGGTGATCTTTTCTGTTTTCTTAATCTTTCTGTTGGAGTCAAAAGGAAAGTCTCTCCTTGGTGCTAGCATATCTTTCATGTATTTTGAACCCTTGATAGTTCTTTGTAAATGTTCTGACCCAGATCATTCTTAGAGCACAGGATTCTAGTAGAATTGAATACCATTGCTTTATCCTTATGATGCTTATTTTGTGTTTACCCTCTACAACAGAGACATTTACAACTTACAGATATACACATGCACGTTCACATTTCCCAGGCCCCTTGCAGTTGAGCAGGGCCTTGTGACCAATCTTAATCAACAAGCTCTGCACTGAAGATTTAAAAGCCAGTAAGCTACCAGTCAGCACTCCCATTTTATGTTGGGTGACCTAGGAGATGCTGCACCCTGAGGTGACATCACCTCCCTCTGCCTGAGCCTTTGACTGAACAACTGCCAACACACCTTGGACATGTAATATGAATGAAACATTAGCATTTTTTTTAAAAAACAAGTTTAATTAAAGTTCGATTTTCTTTTTGATCATTCACCATTTTTGTTTCAACTTTTGAGCCTTTGGTGTCTGCAATAGTTAGGGATCTGTATCAAGATGAGTAGGCTAGAATTTCCAGTGGTTTAGCAGTTGGGATGTGCTTATTCCCATGGTGATGAAACCTAATACAGGCATAGTTAATGCTATGATGAGTGACTATGAACAGCCAATCAATTGAAGGGATGCTTTCTTGGGGGTGTGGCCTGTTTCTAATATAATAGACATGCAGGAAAGACTCTCTCTTCTGCTGGGGCCCTAGGACTCTAGAGTTGTAAGCCATTTCCTTTATAATAAACTTCTCTTTATATAAAATATAAATAAACATATAAAATGTTTCATTGGCTTTGCATCTTTAGAAATCCCAGGCTAAGACAGTGTCAGTGTTACTACTGCTTTTCCTGTCTAGAACAACTCCCAGTAAGAGGAGCGATGCTGGATTTTATGTACAAATGGCACTGCAGGATGAGCACTGAACTGCTAACCACAACATCCATGGTTCAAACCCACCTCCATTCTCAGAAACCCTATACAGAGTCTCTATGGGTTGGAACTGATGCCATAGCACTTAACAACAACTATAATGCGAAACACACACAAAAAAGGACTGAATTGATTCAAAGAAAAATGTCAGGAGACAAATTTGCTAAGGGATCCTAACAATTAGTGTCTTAGTTTAATGCTGTTATTAGAGATGACACAAGTGGATGGTTTTAACAAACACAATCATTCTCTCACAGTTTGCTGTTGTTGTTAGGTGCCGGCAAGTCAGTACTGACTCATAGTGACCTTATCCACAGCAGAATGAAACACTGCCCAGTCCCGCACCAGTCTCACAATCGTTGCTATGTTTGAGTCCATTGCTGCTGCCACTCTACCGATCCATCTCGTTGCAGGTCTTCCTCTTATTTGCTGACTCTCCACTTCTCCAGGAACTAGTCTTCCTGATAATATGTCCTAAATATGAGAGATGAAGTCTGGCCAACCAGGTTTCTAAGGAGCATTCTGGCTGTACTTCTTCCAACAGAATGGTTTGTTCTTTTGGTACATGATACCTTTAATATTCTTCTCCAACACCATAGCTCAAATGCATCCATTTTTCTACGATCTTCTTTATTCATTGTCCAACTTTCAACATGCGTCTGAGGGCACTGAAAAGACCACAGCTTGGGTCAGGAGCACATTAGTCCTTACACTGCCATTTTTGCTCTTAAACACTTTAAAGAGGTGTTGAGCGGCAGTTTAGGGGGCACTTAAAAGTCTGAATTCAGCCCCCAGTTCTAGGGGAAAGTTTTCTCTGTTGTTTCCTTTCAGCATTTGTGGACCTGGTATCTCCATTTGTCTTGGTATCAGTCTTCCCCTTGGCCAGAAAATGAATCTCCCTTAATTTCCATTTGATCACTGTATGTCCGACAGATTAAACAATAATCACCGAAATCTCTTCATTAAAGCTGGTTATATTAAAAGAGATTATATTAAAAGACCTGAACTTTCTGTTTAGATTTTCAGCCAAGTAAATTACCTTTGCCTCCAATGCTCCCAGACAGTTATCAAGGGTATAAAGCCTGGTGGGAGGGGCTTGTCAAGTCTTTCTGTTCACAGGGTGCTCTTTAAAGACAGAAGTAAATGGTAGCTGACTTGAAAGGGGAGACCACCCAGACATTGAAGTCACAAGAGAAAGTATGGGAGTTGTTCCAACCCGACTCACCAAAAGCTGGATGTGTGCCCAATAGCAAGTAATTGGGCCTTGGCAGGGTGATTTGCTTATTGGAAACTGCTAAAATATTCATGTACTTGACTGTGTCTCTTCCAATTAGACATAATAAATGTGGATTTAGGTGACCATATGCTTTATTTTAATGTAACGTTTTTAACCTTTACGGTTTGTATGTGTCTCCAGTTTTCTCAGGCTGATCTGATTTTAGGCAAGCTAATGCTTTACGAGGGACTTCTGGTGTGGTGCTGTAGGATCAGCACTGGATTGTGAACCACAAGGTTGGCGGTTCAAACCCTCCAGCTGCTTCTTGGAAATTCTATACAGGGTTGCTATGAGTGACTCCACAGCACTCAACAATACTTTAAGAAGCAAGGTGATTGGTTTATTACTAAAGACTTTGAGTATAAAAATAAGTAGCATTAGCTCTCTCATTTGAATTCTGCAGATTTCATTGATTACTTCCTCTCTGCCTTCTCTTACTCCTTGCAATATTCACTGAGTTCCTCCCAAGTGCTAGATTGTTAATGAACAACACATAGTACTTACTGTCATTCAGTGCCTGTGAGTTGGAATCCATTTGATGTCAACTAACAACAGCAACATTGATGAGTGGGCCTCATTAGCATTTTGTGTGGTGCTGTAGGGTAAGCACTGAACTGCTAACCAAAGGGTTGGGAGTTCAAACCCACCAGATGCTTCTTGGAAACCTATACAGGATCACTATGACTCAGAACTGATTTGATAGCACTTAACAACAACAATTAGCATTTGGTGTCTGAGAATCAAGACTAGAAGTTCTGTAAAGCACAAGGGAGAAACTGTCATTTCATTCTGACCTTAGTGACTTTATTATGTGTTTCTGGAGGGCAGGGTTGAAGTCATTCTTTCTCATCTTTAGATTTGTCATCTTGTGTAGTAAGAGGCAGTATAACTTAGTAGATAGGCGGTAAGCTTTCGGGAGAGGCTTTTCTCTCTGAGTCGCAGCTTCCTTATCAGTAAAATGGAAATCATAACAAGGAATAAAGTAGTTATTGCATATGAGGCATTAGTAATGTTTGGCACATGATAAATTGTTCAAAAATCTGTGCATCCTTTCACCATCCGTATCCAGTCTGTAGGCTGAGCAAATCATACAAGAAGTTTGTCTATCTGAAGAAGAAAGCAGCATCAGGATTGGAAGCAGTCTCCTTAACAGCCCGCACTGTGCAGCCGACACAGCCTTGCTTACCGAGTGACTTTATTATGTGTTTCTTGAGGGCCAGGCTGGAGTCTTTCTTTGTCATCTCTATAATTGTCATCCGGTGTAGTTGGAGGCAAAGATGTCACTTTGAGGATTCAGTTGTGCCTCACCCAAGCCATTGTATTTTCAATTGCCTTATTTCCATATGAAAGTTAGACAATGAATAAAGAAGACTAGAGAAGAATTATAGTTCTGGGGAAAAAACCTAAATATACCATGGATTGTCAGAAGAACAAACAAATCTGTCTTGGAAGAATTACAGCCAGAATGCTCCTTAGAAGGGAGAGTGGTGGGACTTCTCTGTACTTTGGACATGTTTTCAGGAGGGCCCTGGCCCTGGAGAAGGACTTCAGGCTTGGTAAAGTAGAAGAGCTTCCTCTTCCTTAATGAAATCAGACTGGCCTGGTGACTACAAAAATGGGCTCAAACATGGCAGCGGTTGTGAGGTTGGCATAGGACTGGGCAGAATTTCGTTCTTTTGTACATAGGGTCACTACGACGTGGAAGTGACTTGGCAGTGCCTAAAAACAGCATCATCACCACCAAATGTTCAATAAATGATAACTCTTATTTTTATCATCTGTGTATCTTTCAGTAGGTTACTTAATTGCTGTAAGCCTCAGTTTCTCTGTCTGAAAAATGACTCAATGCCATTCCTTTCATCGGATGGGTGTGAAATCTGAAGGAGATAATTAGATCTTATTATTTGTGCTATGGATGAAAAAATGAATTCTTGGACTTATTCATACAGTAACGAAACTACTCGAAAATATCAGTGGCTCAAAACAGTAAGGTTATTCTTCTGCCTTTTTGCATCCCAGTGTAGCTGGGCAGTCATGACGTCATTCCGGGACACATGTTCCTTCAGTCCTGGGCTCCACCCTCTATAGGGCCTCAGCGTTCTCATTCTTCAGTCTCCAGATGGGGAAAGGTCACAGCTGATCTTGTGTGGGGGCATTTCTAGGTCAGGCCTGGCAGCGATCCCATCTCCTCTCATTCGGTGTGCCTCTCAGTGCCTATGTGTCGGTACAGGGAACTGGGAGATGTGATCAGAGTGTGCCCAGACCAACAAGGAGGACAAGCAGCACATCACCCAGGATAGAAGTTTTTGGAAACCACAAACTGTCAGGAGTTTCACTAACTGCTTCTGAGACTCACAAAATTGTAACTAATGAGTCTGACTCGATGTCATAAAGAAGCTGAAGAGGCAGGGTTGGTTGGACAAGGAGGAAGGAAAGACTCATGTGTCCGCCATGTGTAGCTCTGAGTGCTGGACGCAGGAGCCCCTCCTTACCTCCAGTGTCCTTTGGCTCCTTTGAATTCTATTAGCAGGCACCACCATTGGTTTTCTGATTGCATTAAAATGCCACCCAGACACATGCTCCACAGTATGCCACTTCAGTCCTAAGTGGGGCATTTTTGTTAGATGGATCGATTTCTAAAATGACAACATCTGCTTGCTTGTACACATTTATTTATAATTCTTCCCTTGGCAATTAGAGTGGGGGGATTGGTGAGTGGTAACCAGCTGTTGGAATTAGTGTGGATGGGAGGCAGTGATTTGGTCTGTGAAGGAGTTCCAAAGCCCAGGCCAGGCCAGGCCAGGAGCAATAAAAACTGCCAGATGCTCCCAAGCACACAATTCTGGGAAGGGGCTTCCCATACACTGATAGTAAATCATACACTGTCAGTCCTAGAGAGACACCGGACAACAAAAAGTCCATGAGAGTGGGTGGCCCGTGTCTGGCCCTCTGAGATTAAAGGGGGTGATGGGTGTGTGTGGAAGGGCAGGGACTAGCTGAGTAGAGATTGTTTGATAAGTGCCGCAGAGTCAGTTCTGACTCATAGTGACCCTGTACAGGGTTTCCAAGGAGCAGCTGGTGAGTTTGAACCACTGACCTTGTGGTTCAAACCGACCTTATAGTCTAATGCATTAACCTGCAGTGCCACACCAGAGGAGACCTCATCAAATGGAACGCCCTGATGAGCCCCAAACCACTGGACAGAAAGTCCCTGCTTGGCTTCATAAGTCTTTCCCAATTGTGCCTGTTACCCTCTGACTTACCTTCTAGCTGTTTTCCCCCTGCCTCGCTGGCTGTTCTGGTCACCCGGTTCCCGGTTCCTAGCTGCACCTTGAACACAGGCTCGCCCAGTCTTAGGGGCTCTGAGGCTCTGTTTTCTCCTGCCTGGAGCGCCTGTTCCTCGCTTCTTAAATCTGTGCTCAAAAGTTACTTCTCAGAACCAGCTGTTTAACAACACACTCTCCCTCCTCTCCATTCCAGCCCCCAGATTCCTCTCCTGTCTTCCCCTTGCTTTGCTTCACCCCCTAACATTTACCACCATTCTGACAGAAATACTGTAAAAAAAAAAAATTTTTTTTTCTGCACTACAGACTGTGAACTTCATGATGACCAAGACCTTGTCTGTCTTGTTCACTGCTGAATCCCCAGTGCCTAGAACTGTGCCTGACATATAGTTAGTAGGTGCTCAGAGAAATTTGCTGAATCAATGAAAGGACTTTTCATATATCACCTCTCTCCTAACTTGTTCCTGCCCTCACAGGCTTCATAGAAAACCCAGGTCACTTTGGATCCTGTATTCTTGGTCTTTGTCTCCTCCCTCAGGCACCAGTCTAGTGCTTGGCACACAGTTTGTACAAAACAAGTATTTGTGGACTAAGGAGATCCCTGAAGGATCCAAGCAGACAATAATGCTCAAGCCAAAAGCCAACGAATCACCCTCAATTCCGCTTTTGGTTTCCACTCCACACCAATGAGGGCAGCCCGCAGGACTTCCAAAATGCCTGACATCCAAGTACCTGTTTCTAGGTTCTCCATGAACGCCCTAGTCCGCCCATCACCATTTCTCACTTGTACAGGAGTCCTGGTGTGGTGCTGTAGGATAGGCACTGGACCACAAGGTTGGCAGTTCAAGCTCACCAGTTGCTCCTCAGAAATCCTATACAGGGTTGCTATGAGTCAGAAGCAACAGCACTTAATAATAACAGCTATCATAGCTCCTGTAGTTTATTCTCCACACAGTAGTCAGAGTGACCACGCCATTCCCCTGCCCACCCACCACCCTCCAAATGGTACTTATACCCACATCCAAACTCCTCTCCACGGGCCAAGACTCTCACTCCCTGTGATCCGTCCACACTGGCTTCCTAGCTTTCTTTGAACACACCCAGGAGCCTATTTCTTTGCTGCTCCCTCTCTAGATACACCTTCTCCTTTTGTGTCCTGACAGAATCCTCTCTCCATCACACCTTGAATGCCACCAGGGTCCAGTGACCTAGCTTCCCACTGTCTACCTCCCCTCCTCCAATCTCCTTGTGCACAACCAAGTTGCTAAGTTGTGCATATTACCTTCACTTCTTTTGGTCATTTCTCCTTCTTCTAGTTTCCCCTTTTCTTTCTACTCATAAAAGACAAGCAAATATGGCTTAAGGGGAGGAATATAGCAGAAGAGAAGGGAGAAACAGTCCATAACTCTGGCTTTCCTTCTCTTTTAGGAGAACGTAGAGGCTTCTGGGAGGAAGTAGGAGGCTGCAGGGATTCATGACAAGAAGCATCTTGGAAAGTGATGGGAGGACAGGACTGGAGACTTTTTCTTGGTGGGGTGGGGTCCTGCGCAGTGGGCCCTGACTCTACTACTACTTCCTGGCACCTCCCTGGGGCAGCATGGGGCGGGGTAGCGGTGATACGGGAGGTGGAGGGAGGACAACGAAGCTCTGTACAGAGCCTTTAAGACAGAGCTCAAGTCAGCTGCCTTTAGACTGAGTCCTGCCCATAGTTATATGTGGTTTGGTCCATGCAGTGTTTCAATTTAAAAAAATTAAAATAAATTAGTTGCCAACTTTAAAAAAGATTGGATATTTCTAATGTTTCTGGAGAATTCAGACCCAGATTTGCAATTTCTCTTGAAAAGCTGTATTCCCAGTGGGCAACAGTGGGTGGGGCTGAGCAGAGGTGACCCTGCCTGTGGGTGCCTCTCTCTGCTGGCCACAGCCAGTCTTTGTTTCCTTGGCTGGTCGGTTCCTTTGGATATCTGGGTTTCAAATCCTGATGACTATGTCAGAGGTACTTCAGCCAAGGCTCCTGAGGTCTAGGCGTGTTCTGAGAGCAGCAGAGAGCTGCTATTCTGAAGGACCACATGGACAGGCAGGATGGACATCTTAGTGGTACCCCATGTGGACGGATAACCCCCACACTGCCAAACCTCTGTACCATCTGGACACTGTCGAAACCCAGGCTCTGAGGAAGGAGAGAAGCCATGCAGATGGCAGTGATGTCAGCAGGACAGAGTGACAGAGAGTATTCAGCAGTGACCTTGTTCTTGAGCAGCCTGTTTGTGGACGAGATGCAGGGCAGCCAGCACACATCATCCACTTTAAGAATCCAGCTTACCTCTAGTGACAAAAGGTCATGTTTAGGGAGTCTTGGTGTGGCGCTGTGGGTTAATGCGCTGGACTGTTAAGTCGGTTTGAACCTCAAGGTCAGCAGTTCAAGCTCACCAGCTGCTGCTTGGAAATCCTATACAGGGTCACTATGGGTTAGAACTGACTCAATGGCACTTATAACAACAACTGTAGGATAAGAACTGGAGTGCTAACAGCAAGGTCGGTGGTTCAAATCCACCCAGACGCTCCTTGAAACCCTAGCCAGGGTTGCTATAGTTCAGAACCTACTTGACGGCACTTAACAACAACAACACAACAACACGAGTCTGAAGGAGCCCTAGAAGCATAGTGGTTACAAGTCAGGCTGCTAACCCCATTCAAGGTTAGCAGTACGAAATTATCAGGAGTTCTGAGGGAAAAAGATGAGGCTTTTTGCTCCTGTGAAGATTTACAGCTTTGGAAACCCTATACAGGGTCGCTAGGAGTTGGAATCAACTCCCTGGCACACTACCACCATGAGTCAGAGGGAATGCAGGGCACTTTGTATCATATCACACAGCAGACACAGTGCTGAGCGCTTTACCAGGTGTTCCCAACTTGAGCCATCATCAGAATCACCTGGAGTAAGTTTCTAGGTCTGGGGTGGAGTCCAAGATTGGCATTTCTGCTGGTGTCTGGATGGCCCTCCCCGCTTTTGAAAAGCACAGATTTAGAAAATGATCTTCATTTGCCCTCATAAACTTATCAGATAGCGTTAGCAGCTCCTTTTTAACAGGGAGAAAAACCAGAGAGGTTATTTGCTCAGAGTCACATGGCCCAGAAGGGCAGAGCTGGGGTTTGGGCCCAAGTCTGTATTCCTGAGCTCCACTGCCCATTCTGTTTGCTGTCCTTGTGGAGTCAAGCTGGACACAGCTTCCCCTGATCCTGGGGTGGTCGCAGAGCTGAGGAGGGAGGTGCAGGTGGGGTGGAGGTGGAATGCCTACCTCCAACTCCTCTCCAATGGGGAGGATAATAGTGGTGGTGATGGTGGTGGTGTGCCTTGGGTTCTGAGGCTGTAAATCTTTGTTGTTGTTGTTAAGTGCCGTCGAGTCGGTTCCGACCCTTAGCGACCCTGAACAGGGTTTCCGAGGGTGTAAAGCTTTACGGGCGCAGAAAGCCTCATCTTTCTTCCATGGAACAGCTGGTAGTTTCGAACTGCTGACCTTGAAGTTCACAGCCCTATTCGTAACCACTACCCTACGAGCAGAAAGTCTCATCTTTCTCCTGAGGGAAATGCTGGTAGTTTCGAACTGTTGACCTTGAGGTTAGCAGCCCAACTTGTAACCACCACGCTACCAGAGCTCCTTGGGGGAGGATAATAGACACAGGATCGGGCAGTGTTTCGTTCTGCTGTGTATAAGGTCACTATGAATCGGTACCGACTTGATGGCACCTAACAACAACAACAATACTTTATGGGAGTCTTGGTGTGGTGCTGTGGGATAAAGCACTGGACCACAAGGTTGGCTTGAACCACAAGGTCTGCGGTTCAAACTCACCAGTCACTCCTTGGAAACCCTATACAGGGTCGCTGTATGTCGGAACCGACTCACAGCACTTAACAACAACACTTCTATGCTGGAGTCCTGTATGCCTCAATAGGATCAGCACTGGACTGCTAACCAGAAGGTTGATGTGGTTCAAACCCACCAACTGCTCCTTGGAAATCCTGTATGGGGTCTCTATGAGACAGAATTGGCTCTTTAGCACTTCACAGCAACAGCGCCTTGGAAGGATGTACTGTGATCCTAATCATCCCGATTTTACAGATGCGAAAACTGGATCCACTCCATACAACTAAACAGCTGGGTGGGGAGGGGTGAGGGTGAGGAGTTCACCTAGGTGGATTGAATAGGTGGTCTGAAAGTGATGACATCATGGCTGCTTCTACAAGGGAGACTGGGAGATGTAGTCTATCTATGTACACAGAGTAACCGGAAATGATATTTTCGGATCCCTTCATGGCTGCTGTCTAGGTTCTTTACATTCTGTCTGCCACTTAGCGGCGGGGGTGTCAGTTCGGATTTATGGCGAACTTATAGGACAAAGCAGAACTGCTCCATAGAGTTTCTGAGACTAAATCTTAACAGGAGTAGACAGTTTTATCTGTCTCTTGCGAAGTGGCTGGCGAGTTTGAACCACTGACATTTTGGTTAGCCGTTCAAAGTTTAACCTGAGAACCACCAGAGTGCGTTTCACTAACAGGAGATCTTATAAACATTAGCCAGTAAACAGCTAGACTTGTGTTCAAACCCAGCCGCCTGATACATGGGGATAGGCAGGGTATGGAAACCTAAAAACTGTCTTGCAGAAGTAGAGCCAGAATGCATCTTAGAAGCAAGCATGGAGAGACTGCATCGCTCGGACTTTGGACATGCTATCAGGAAAGACCAATCTTCAAAAAAGGGCACCATGCTTGGTAAAGTAGAGGGTCAGCAAAAAAGAGGAAGGCCCTCAAGGAGATGGGCTGACTTTTTGGCTCCAAGAATGGGCTCAAACACAGCAATGAATGTAAGGATAGCTCAAGACCAAGTAACATTTCATTTGTTGGACACTAGGAATCAGAACTGACGTGACAACGAGAACGGTGAGGTGAATACTCACAACTGGATTCGCATAATCCAGGAATGAGAAGCTGCCCTAGAAGCTCCAGTGGACCTAGTCTAGGACCTGCAGCCGCAAGCCAGGACTCAAATCCTTGATGTGAGTGACCTTGGGTAAACCATTTCTGATTCTTGGTTCATTGTAATACAAGATGATGTTATTTGTGAGGGTAAAATAAGATAGGCTTGTTTGCTTGAGCAGGTACTCTACCTGGTGGCTGTAGTTAAGTGCCGTTCAGTCAGCTCCAACCCATAGCGGCCTGTATAGGGTTTCTAAGGAGCAGCTGGTGAGATTGAACTGCCGACCTTGCAGTTCAAACGGCTTTGCAGCCTGGTACCCACAGTACCACACCAGGACTCCACTCCATTTGGTAGTTGAGTCGAAATGAAAATCTGTGTCTGGGGTTCTTGCCACTTGCACATTTGAATCACCTGGAGGTGGTGGTTGTGTGCCATGGGGTTGGTTCCGACTCATAGCGAGCCTGTACAGGGTTTCCAAGGCTGTAAATCTTTACAGGAGCAGAAAGATCATCTTTCTCCTGTAGAACATTCGGTAGTTTTGAACTGCTGACCTGAGGTTAGCAGCCTGACTGTTAACCACTAGGTTTCTAGAGCTCCTTGAGGAGGTGAGGTCAGAGCAGGGGTATTTTATAAAAACCTCCCAGGTGGATGTAATACACAGCTGGTTTAGAATCTGACTTTCAGTCAGATTGGATCAATTTAATAGCTCATCCATTTAAGTGGGGGGAAGGGATCCAGGGCCCTAATTTGGGGGAGGCCTTTCAGGGTGAAGATGGGATTGAGGTTGGCTTTGAGCTCCTTCGTGGGTCAGCCGTTAGGAGTGGACAGTTGGGCTGACTGCCCATCCATCCTGTTTCTCTGTGGACTGTAGGACTGAGCAGGGAAGGCCCATGTGTTTCTGGGGCACGCTGCCTGAGGAGCATCACAAAGAAGGGCCAGTCATGAAGTCCTGCCTCTCATCAGCCTGTTCCCGGCCCTAGGTTTCTATCTCTGCCATCTGCTCTGATAAGACAGCAGCTGCCACAGTTTACCAATAGCTCTGGCCTGTACTTTCATGTAGAACAGAGATGCAGCATCAGTCCTGTGATTACCAGGTGGAACAACTTTCCACCAGTGAAAGTGACGTGCGGCCGTTAGCATTTGAACAGGTCACTCTGCAGGGCCCACAGAAGACAGTAAATGCCATCTCAGGGCTGTTACTTTAAGAGAGAGCGGAAAAGCTACTAGCTCGTGGCTTCAGTTATTCACTCGGTGCAGGTAGAGAAGGATGGGGCCAGGGAGTTATTTCATTTACAGAACATTGACTATGTGCCAGGCCCAGTTCTACCTGTTGTATGTATTTTAACTCGATGAAATTACCACCACTCATTTTGCAGAGGAGAAACGGAGGCTCAAAGAGGTTGAGTACATTTTTCAGGGTCCCCCAACTGGCTCAAGGCAGTACTGGGATTGAGACGCAGGTGTCTGGCCGGCCTTGCAACAACTGTGCTGAGCCTACAGCGACCAACTACTTTGAGAGTATTTCCAGGACAAGGGAGCTTTCATTGCTAAAGTTAAGACAGTCTCAGGCAAATTGGGACAGTTAACCACCTTAATTTTGATGCTTTTTTAAGTGTTGTTGAAAATGTGTCTACCTGAAAGCCCCCTACTCCCAGTGTTCATTCAAACAGTGTTTGGTGGTGTGTTGTAGAGTCAGTTCTGACTTATAGTGAGTCTGTGTTTCCGAGGCTGTAAATCTTTACAGGGGCAGGAAGCCTTATCTTTCTCCTGGAGAAAGACTGGTAGTTTTGAACTGCTGACCTTGAGGTTAGCAGCCTGACTCATAACCACTATGCTGCAGACCAGGTGCTGTACCCGGTGTGTGCAAAAGACAGCCCTGGGAGCAAGGATTGGGCAGTAAGCAGTTAGATACATTTGTTGTTGTTGTTAGGTGCCATCGAGTCGGTACTGACCCATAGCGACCTTATGCACAGCAGAACGAAACACTGCCCGATCCTGGACCAACCTCACTACTGTTGTCACGCTTGAGTCCATTGATGCTGTTAAATGAAGACAGTGCTTTCAGGGGATGAGACAACAGGGACAAGTATCTTTAGAAGGGAGAGTTAGGGAGGGCCTCTGTGAGGAGGTGGCATTTTCAGCTGACAGCGGAAGTAACAAGACCTGTGGCTATCCAGGAGACTGAGCAATCTGGGCAGATCTGGGTTGTAGTAAGTGCACAGGCCCCAGCAAGAGCACCTTTGACTTGCTAAAGGAACAGCACAAAATGAGTAGGAGATGAAGCTGAGAGGAGGCTGTGACAAGCTACTGGGGAGTTATCATCAGGAAGGGACACAATGGATTTAGTTGCATTTTATCTGACAGTGAGGGTCAGAAGGGAAATCTGGAGGCCCATCTGGGGGTGTGGTCGAGGGTGGGAACAGTGGAGTTGGAGTGATTTAGGTGAACTTGGAATGTATTTGGGGCAGAGCTGATAGGATTTGCTTTGGCTAAAGGTAGGGGTAGAGATGGGGCTCTGCGGACAGACTGGCCCTATAGTTGGCATTCCTGGTACAAGAACACAAATGGAGACCTACATACCATATTTCCAGTATTCGTAAATCCAGCTAACGCACTATTAAATGACATAGATTCTGTCCTGCCCCAGGAAATATCTCTCAGTAAGACCTGGGTCCCGGGTTTGCCTGAGCACTTCTCTTACTCCTTGGGTTTTGTGCTGGATTGTGGTACTTAGAAGAGACCTGGGCCAGAGTCCTCTTAGGTGTGGTCCCCTGTTTGGATCCAGGAACTGTACTGGGTTAGGGGAAGGGAGAAATCAGAGGGGACTCTTAGGGTTTTGGCTTGAGCAAGTTTTAGTGCAAGCTCTTTTGGGAAGCCTTTGTTAACCTTGGCTGAGCTACTTGCCCCTTCCTTTTTCTTCCCTCAGGATTCTGCCACGGAAGTTTAATTTCTTCCACAGAGACTGACCTCAAGCCAGTTTTAAGCCCTGGTTGAGCCTCAGTGTGCTCAGGTGTAAACTGGGCGGTTTAATTAAGAGAATGCCTGTAAATTGTGTGTCAGAGACTGCTGTTCATGCCTCAAGATCCATTTCCTTCCCCTTCCAAGCACAGAGCCCGTTTCCCAGCGTCCTTTGTGATTGAGTCTGGGCAGTGGGATGCTGGGATAGGAGACAAATCAGATCCATTGAAACCTCCCAGGGAAGATAGTCCCCACTCTCCTGTCTGCTGGCTGGGTGTGACGCTCCAGCAGAAGGTGCAGCTACCATAAAACAGGGGTTGGCAAACCGTAGCCCATGGTGACATCCAGCCTGTTGCTTGTTTTTGTAAACAGCGTTTTGTTGCAACACAGCCACATTGCTTGTTTATGTCCTGTCTAGTGCTGTTCTTGTTCTGCAATGGCGGAGTTCAATAGTAGTGGCAGAGATCATACGTAACTTTCAAAGCCAAAACTATTTATTACCTGGCTCTTTATAAAAAGAGTTTACCAGCCAGCCCTTATCCTAGAAGATGGCAGAGCCACAAGATGAAAGGGACCACGTGGCCGCCAGGAATCTCCCTGTTAGACTCTTCACGAACAACAGATAAACCTTTAATGTCTTTGAGTCAACCTCCTGTGTGCCTGACTAGAACAGGGCTCCATCATGCTTTCAGTGGCTGATGCTTCAGTAGAAGATCGCTAGGCCTTTTTTTTGTGGTGCCTCCGGGTGAAGTTGAATCTCCAATCTTTCAGTTAGCTGTTGAGCATGATAGCTGTCTATACCACCCAAGGATCCCTTTTGCTTGTGTGAGCTTCTGATATTTTGTGATAGGCTTGTCACAGATGACGGGATTACTTCTCTTAACTAACACAGTACCTGGCACATACTTAGCCAACAATCGTGAGTGTTTCCTTCCCTCTGCTCAGTATTTTCCACTTTGTATAGACTGTTGTGTGTGGGAGAGCTCAGAGAAATGAGTTGGGTTTGTTCCAGGCTCTCTCTCACTTGCAAGCCTTTGTACAAGCTGTTCCCTTTGCCAAGAACATTGTTTTCCCATTTCTTCACTTCACTGTTTCTGCTAATCTTTAAGGCCTCAGTGTTTCCAGCACTACATCATATTGATGTCTTCCTCAAGTTAGGCAAATCTGTTTTTATTTGCTGTCCTTAAGTGCCGTTGAGTCAGTTCTGACTCATAGCAACCCTGTTTAGGGTTTCTGAGGAGCGGCTGGTGAGTTTGAACCACCGACTTTGTGGTTCAAACTGACTTTGCAGTCCAGTGCATTAATGCACAGTGCCACACCAGGACTCCGGGCAAATCTGTTACATGCCCCTAAATAACCTTAGAGAGGCCAGAGCTGGACTTGGGATAGCTGCTACCTAGGCCAACTTCATGTTCTGGCTTGTCATTTTAGCCATGAGATTTGGGGGCAAGTGGCTTAACTGCCTGTGCGTCAATATCCTCATTTGTAATTGATACTATTATTTGTCTTGTTGTGTTATTGTGGTCAGGGTTTCCAAGGAACAGATTGTTGTTGTGTGGTTGTTAAGTACCGTGGAGTCAGTTCCCACTCATAGTGACCCTGCACAGGGTTTCTGAGACTGTAAATCTTTATGGGATCAGAAAGACTCACCTTTCTCCTGCAGAATGGCTGACCTGAGGTTAGCAGCCCAATTTGTAACCACTACGATACCAGAGCTCCTTAAGGAACAGATTAGCGTCTTGTAAAACATGGGAGCCTGCCCAGTGCTGAAACTTGGCTTAGAACCCAGCTCCTGATTTTTCTCCCTACTATCCCTAGCTTAGGGAGCTCTTGTAGTGTAGTGGTTACTACTAATCAGGCTGCAAACCGCAAGGTCATCAGTTAGAAACTACCAGCTGTTCTATGGGAGAAAGGTGAGGCTTTTGCTCCCATAAAGATTTACAGCCTTGGAAACCCTGTGCAGGGTCACTATGAGTCAGAACCAACTCCATGGCACATAACAACCACCCCTATCCTGGGAGAAAGATGAGGCTTTCTGCTCCCGTAAAGATTTACAGCCTCGGAAACCTTGTACAGGGTTGCCATGGGTCAGAATCGACTCGATGGCACTTAACAACAACAACCCCTAGCCTAGGGAGCTCTAGTAGCATAGTGGTTACAAATCGGGCTGCGAACCTTATGGTCAACAGTTCAAAACTACCAGCCGCTCTGTGGGAGAAAGATGAGGCTTTCTGCTCCCGTAAAGATTTACAGCCTCGGAAACCCTGTACAGGGTTGCTATGAGTCGGAACCGACTCCACGGCACATAACAACAACAAATCCCTAGCCTGGAGTCCTGGTGTGGCACTGTGGGTTAATGCGCCAGACTGAAAAGCCATTTGAACTACAAGGTCGACGGTTCAAGCTCACCAGTCGCTCCTTGTAAACCCTATACAGGGTCGCTATGGGTCAGAACTGATTTGATGGCACTTAACAACAACAACAACCCCTAGCCTAGGGAGCGCTAGTAGCATAGTGGTTACAAATCGGGCTGCGAACCTTATGGTCAACAGTTCAAAACTACCAGCCGCTCTGTGGGAGAAAGATGAGGCTTTCTGCTCCCGTAAAGATTTACAGCCTCGGAAACCTTGTACAGGGTTGCCATGGGTCAGAATCGACTCGATGGCACTTAACAACAACAACCCCTAGACTGGAGTCCTGGTGTGGCCCTGTGGGTTAATGCGCCAGACTGCAAAGCCGTTTGAACTGCAAGATGGGTGGTTCAAGTTCACCAGCTGCTTCTAGGAAACTCTATACAGGGTTGCTATGATTGGAACTGACTCGATGGCACTTGAAACACTTTTTCCATAGGTATTAATTCATTACTGTCCTTTTGCTCACTCTGTGTGTGTATATTTTGTGGTGTTGTTGGTTTCCACATCATTTTCAGCACTAAGTTCATTTTGCTTGTGTGTTTTCTTTGCGTTTTTAATTCTGTGTGTTACTGCTTACTAAATCTTTCTGATTTTTCTCTTTTTTATTTTGATGTGTTGTTGTTGTTAAGTACCATGGAGTCGGTTCTGACCCATAATGACCCTGCACAGGGTTTCCAAGGCTGTAAATCTTTACGGGAGCAGATAGCCTCATCTTTCTCCCACGAATGTCTGGTAGTTTCGAACTGCCAACCTTGAGGTTAGCAGCCTGATTCATAGCCACTATGCTACCACAGCTCCTTTAATTAGTGAAAGGGATCAGAGAGAAGTAAAAAAAAAAAAGGAAAAGAAAAGCAGCAATGGTTGGGAAAGAGAAGCAGAAAAAAGGAAGAGAATAATGAAGGGTGAGATAGAAAGGCTAGAAAGGAAGAGACAGGAAGATGAGGAAGAAAGAATAAACAAAAAAAAAAAATGAAAGGAAAAAACCAGGACAGGTGCCATCCCCAGAGAAGAGGAAATTCTGGGGTCTCCTGTCGAGGTCCTCACATCATGGGTGGGTAAGTGATGAAACAGTTACACTCAACTCTAGATGGCGTTCCTCTAGGGACAGATGTTGTCTGTTCTGGGCACCCAGTCCAGAAGTAGTTAGTTCAGATCCCAAAGCAACTGGGGGATTAGGGTATTTCCAACCCAGAGGACAGCTGAGGGTGAGAGGTTTTGCTAGTCTGGGGATGACCAGAACCAGCTCTGCAGGCCTGTAACAGACCACACTGGATTTCAGGTTCTGGGGTTGGTGCCGCTAGCTCCCCATACACTTAGATGCAACTCTGATTGACATGAGAGCAGTAGCTTTGCTGGGACTGTACGTGAGTAGGGGCTGACCACACATCTGATCACTATTTCTTGTCATGTGGGGTACAAGAAATAGTTTTGTACTTTTTCTCCACCAATAAGTGGTATATCTCTACACCACCTAATGCCCGCTTGCCTTCAGAGTCGCCTGTGAACATTCAAGGTAGCCATACCATACCCCAGCTGGCCAGCATAGATCACCAGTCTCCTTTTCTTTCTCCCTGCCACCCTATGTGCCTTTTCAGCTGCTTCTTCTAGTGAGGGCCAGTCTCGGACTGACCAGGGCTGGCTCTGCAGATTTGGAGCAGCGCTCACCAGGACAGAGTTAATCCAGATAGCATCCCCTTCCTTTAATGGGGCTCCCAACTGCCAC
>NW_006408552.1:23101048-23102166 GCF_000296735.1 Chrysochloris asiatica | reverse complement strand
TACAGCAGCGGTCTCATAAAATGTCTGTCCCTTTGCTGAACAGAACATTTCAAATGGCAGCTCAAGAGGATAAAGTCAAGTATTATGATGGAGTGTGCAAAAGACCTGGAGTTAGAAAACTAGAAGGAAAGAACATGCTCAGCATTTCTCAAACTGAAAGAGTTGAAGAAAAAGTTGAAGCCTTGACTTGTAATATTGAAGGATTATATGGGCAAAGTATTGAATGATGCAGACAGCATAAGAAAAAAAGATGGAATACACAAAGTCACTGTACTAAAAAGAAATGGTTGATGTTCAACCATTTCAAGAAGTATCATATGATCAAGATCTAATGGTAGTGAAGGCAGAAGTCCAAGGTGCACTGAAGGCATACATTCTGAGAATTGATGGACTACAAATTACAATCTTTTGACAAACTGATATAGCACTGGAGGCACTCACTCATCTATGTCAAGAAATTTGGAAAGAAGCTACCTGGCCAATGGATTGGAAGAGTTCCATGTTTCCATTCTAAAGAGAGGTGATCCAGTGGAATGTGGAAATCACTGGACAGTAGCATTAATATTACAAGCAAGTAAACTTTTGCTAAAATGGCTGCAACAGTACACTGCCAGGAAACTGACGGAAATTCAAGCTGGATTCAGAAGAAGATCTGGATTGAAGGATATCATTTTTGATTTCTTTACATTGAGGTACAATCCAGTTTTTGAGCAGCAGTAACTATTTTTAAGTCCTCTATACTTACAGCATGCAAGATTGTATCATCTGTGTATCACAGGTTGTTTATACTGAGTTTTCCTTGAATCCGGGTGCCACACTGTTCTTCATATAATCCAGTTTCTTGGATTATTTGCTCAGCATATAGAATTTAATAAATATGGTAAAAGGATAAAACCCTGGTACACACCTTTCTTGATTTTAAACCATTCAGTGCCCCCTTGTTCTGTTTGAACAACAGCCTCTTGGTCTATGTACAGATTCTTCATGAGCACAATTAAGTTTTCTGGAATATCCATTCTTATCAATGTTATCCTTAATTTGTCATGATCCAAACAATTGAAAGCCTTTGCTTAGTCAATAAAGCACAAGTAAACATCTTTCTGGTATTTTCTGCTTTC
>NW_006408552.1:23084455-23100403 GCF_000296735.1 Chrysochloris asiatica | reverse complement strand
CCTTTGAAATTTTCTTTTCAGCTCTCTCAAATGTTTTTGGCTTCAGTCTGAATTTGCATATGAACCAGTGATCACCTGTTCCACAATCTGCCTGCCCTTGGTCTTGTTTTGGCTGATGACATTGAATTTTTCCATGCTGTCTTCCCACAGATGTAGTCAATTGATTCTTGTCAGTGGATTCCATCTGGTGAGATCCATTTGTAGGGTGGTGGTGGTGGTTATGTGCCATGGAATTGGTTCCGACTCATAGCGACGCTGCTAGGGTTTCTGAGGCTGTAAATCTTTACGGGAGCAGAAAGCCTCCTCTTTCTTCTGTGTAACTGCTGGTAGTTTCGAACTGTTGACCTTGCAGTTCGCAGCCCGATAGATAGCCACTATACTACCAGAGCTCCTTTTTGTCTTATAGCTCTGGCTAAAACTTCTAGAACAATATTGAATAGGAATGGTGATAAAGAAAAGATTTCAGTTTTTATTTCCCACCAAGAGTGATGTTGACTGCTGTTTTGTATATGCACTTAATTATGTTGAGAAATTTCCCTTCTATTACTATTTTGTTGAGTGTTTTTATCAGGCATGGATGTTGGATTTTGTCAAATGTCTTTTCTGCATCTGATCATGGAACAGTATTTACCTCTGTTTTCCCACTTTCTTTTATTTATGTGGTAGATTATATTGATCGTTTTTCTAATATTGAACCATATCTGGTATGAGTTCATTCATACCTGGTATGAATCTGAATTGGTCAGATATGTTGCTCAATTATATTGGCTATAATTTATTTGAGAATTTTTGCGTCTATGTTCATGAGAGATAGTTGTCTATAATTTTTTTTGTGTGTATGATGAGTTGCCTGATTTTGGTATGCTAGTTTCATAAAATATATTCAGGAGTTTCCCTTCCTGTTCTATACGTTGGAGTAATCTGAGTAAAATTGTTGTCACCTGTTCTTTGAATGGTTGGTAGAATTTACCAGTAAAGCCATCTGGGCCTGGATTTTTTTTTTTTTTTTGAGTTTTTTAATGACTTGATCAATTTATTCTTTTGTTGTAGGTCTGTTCACATTTTCAAATCAGTCTTTATTAGTTTAGGTAGGTCGTGTGTTTCTAGAATTTGTAGTATTCTGTTAATATTCTGTTTTATTTCTGTTGGTTATGTTATGATGTCACCCATATAATTTCTTATTTGTGTTATTTGCATTTTCTCCTTTTTTTTTTTCTTGCTAGATTTTCCAATATTGGTTGATTTTATTAGTCCTTTTAAAGACTTAACTTCTTGTCCTGTTGATTCTTTCTATTTTTTTGTTTTCTATTTCATTTATTTCTTCTTTAACTTTTATTATTTCTTTTCTTCTGGTGACTGTAAGTTTAGTTTGCTGCTCTTGTTTTAATGGTTGGTGATGTTGGGCTAAGGTGCTGATTCTGGTTCTTTTTCGATGTGTGCATTTATTGCTATAAGTTGCTTTTGCTGTGGCTCAAAGGTTTTGCTATGTAGTGTTTTGCTCTTATTTGATTCAAGGAAATTTGCACTTCTTATTTCTTCAATTACCTAGTAGTTTTAAAGCAGGGTGTTATTCAACTTCCATGTATATGATTTTTTCCCCCTTGATCTTCTTATTATTGATTTCTAATTTTATTGCATTGTGATCTGAGAAAGTGCTTTTGATATTTAAAATTTGTTGATGTTTGCTTTGTGGCTTCACATATAGTCTATTCTGGAGAATGTTCCATATGTACTAGAGAAGAATGTGTATTGTGTTGTTGTTGGGTTGAGTGCTCTGTATAAATCTATGAGGTGAAGTTGGTTGATTGTGTTGTTCTTCTCTGTCTTTTTTGAGTGTTTTTTTAGTTGTTTTGTCCTTCATATTAAAGTGGCATATTAAAATCTCCGACTATTGTTTTGGAGTTTTCTACTTCTTCTGTTCCATAGAGTTTGATTTATGTATTTTGAGTCTCTTTTACTGGGAGCATAAATACTTGTTATGGTTACTTTTGTTCATTGGAGCCTTTAATCATGATATAAGTCCTTTTTTGTCTCTTATGCGGTTTTTGCTTCAAAGTCTATTTTATCAGAGATTAATATTGCCACTCCTGTGTTAGCTTGTGGCTGTTAGCATGATCTATATATTTTATATCCTTTGAATTTTAGTCTGTTTCTGTCTTAGTTTGTAAGGTGTGTCTCTTATAGACAGTGTATTGAAGGATCCCATTTTCTTATCCATTCTGCTACTCTCTGTCTCTTGACTGGTATGTTTAATCCATTTACATTTAGTGTAATTATTGATAAATATGAATTCATTGCTGTAATTTGCTGTGTTTTTTTTTTTTTTTTCTTTTTGCTTGTGTCTGTGTGGTGCTGTTGGTTTCTTTGTTCCAAGTAATTTTCTGTGCTGAGTTCATTTTGTTTGTGGGTTTTCTTTGTTGCTATTTTTTAATGCTTACTAAATGTTTCTGGTTTTCCTCTTTTTAATTTTGATGTGCACATATTAATTTTCTTTGTGGTTTGTTATTGTTAGGTGCCATCGAGTTGGTACTGACTCATAGTGACCCTATGCAATACAGAAAGAAACACTGCCTGGTCCTGGGCCAACCTCACAATTGTTGCCATGCTTGAGCCCAATGATGCTGCCATAGTGCCAATCCATCTCATTGGGGGTCTTCCTCTTTTTCTCTGACCCTCCACCTTACCAAACATGATATCCTTCTCCAGTGACTTGTCCCTCCTGACAATATGTCTGAAGTATGAGAGACGAAGTTTGGTCATCCTTCCTCTTTGTGGTTGCTCTGTAATTTATCAATTTTTTTTCCCATTTTAAAAGTCTGTTTTATGTTGAAATTTGCTTGACTTCTGTGTCTTTGGGAGTTTCTGTATCTACACTATTCCCTCTTTTTTATTTGTAGTTGACTTCATTATAAATAGCTATCTCTGGTTCCCTACTTTCAATCTTTTAGGTTTATTTTATTTTAGTTTTTAAATTCTATTATGAGTTGAGTGAAAGTTTACAGAGCAGATTATCAGTTTTGCATTCAGCAAATCATATTCTCTGCTTCATTACAATAATTGCAATTCCCTCCACGCACCATCAGTTAACAGTATTTACCTCTATTTCCTTTAACTTTTGCACTCCTCCCTGTGTCTCCTGCTACCTTCCATCTTTCCTCTGCCAACTTCCCTCTTGTTTATTGCCTGCCCTGTCACCTATGTTAACATGTGTCTACACTCTAACCCATGAATAATTCTCTCCCATTTCCACTACCCCCTGCCCCTGTAATTATCACAGAATGTTTCATCTAGCTAGAAAATATTTTCTTAGCTTTATACACCAGTAGTCTCAGACAATATTTGTCCATTTTGATGTCTTCCAGCATTACGTCCTCCAGGTTCACCCATGTTGTGAGGTATTTTGCAGATTAGTCATTATTCTTCTATGTTGTATTATATTACATTGTGTGTATATACCAAAGTGTGTTTAACCTTTCATCTGTTTGTAGGTTTGTTTTACTTTGAATTCTTATATATCTGAATTGAGTTTTTGGCAGTGTTGCCATATTTATTAATCTCAAGTTGTTGTTGGTTCTCAGCCCAAAGAATACTCATTAGCATTTTTTGTAAAGTTGATCTGGTTATTACAAATTACTTCAGTTTCTGTTTATCTGCAAATATCCTCATTTTGCCATCATATTTGAGGGACATCTTTGCTAGGTGTATGATTCTAGATTAGCAATTTTTTTTCTTTCAGAGTACTGTATATGTTGTTCCATTGTTTTCTTGTCTGCATGGTTTCTGTTGAGAAATCAGAGCTTAGCTTCATTGGTTCTCCTTTATAGATAAATTTTCTGTTTTCCTGAGTTGCTTTCAGGATTCTTTCCTTGTCTTCCCAAGTTTTGCAAGCTTGATTATATATGTCTTGGTGGTTTTATTTTTGGGTCTACCATGTTTGGTGTTCTTTTGGCTTCTTGAACATCTATCTTCTCACCTTTCATGACATTAGAGAATTTTCTTCCAACAGCTCTTCATCAATTTTCTCTGTGGATTTTATTGTCTCTTCCTGTTGTAGAATTCTGATCAACCGTAAGTTTTTCCTCTTCATGGTATCCTACATAAATCTTAAGCTTTCTTTGGATTTTTTTCCCTTAATTTCTCAGATTGTTCTTCTAGTTGACTAGTATTGAGTGATTTATCTTCAAGCTTACTAATTCAGGCTTCCATTCATTCTAATCTACTCCTTTGCCCTTTTAATATATTGCCCATTCCTGAAATCTTACTACTAATCTTCTGAAATTTTTTTGAAGGTTTTGTATTCTTTCAAAAATTTCATTAATTTTGTCTGTTGTTTGTGTTTTTCCTGATTTCTTCTAAAGCTTTTTCTTTCTTTCTGTGTTCTCCTTGCTTTCTTTGATCTTTGTCTCAGTCCATTGAAAATACCTAAATATCACTCTTCTGAATTATTTTTCAGGTAGTTCCATTAGCTTTTCTTCCTCAGAAACATTTTCTGGCTCTGAATCTTTGACAATTGTTTGAGCCACTCTCGTTTCTTCATGTGAACGGAAATTATCCATGGTTGCCTATACATTGTGGTGCCATTGTGTTCGTATTTAATTGATGATTGTATGTTGGTGTGTTCTTAGGTTTTCACAAACTGCCTCCTGGTGGATGTAATTAGAGAATGGAAGCATGAGCTTTGTTCACTGTTCATGTAGCTTAGTTTGGGGTCAGTTTGGCTGGTGTTGGCTACTGATCAGCTGGTATTGTCCAGTGAGTGGAGCTGAAAAGGGTACCGTTTTTTCTGGGCTGTGTTGGCACGATTTCTGTCTTCTTTCGAGTGGACAAGAAGACAAACCCCACATAATCATAAAGAAATAAAATACAGCAAAGAAGCAAACAGTAGTGAAAAAGGAAACTAATAAAGAAGAAAAATACCCACAGGAAGAAACAGGCAATAAGAAGAAAAAGCAATATAATACCTAAGAAGAGAAAAGAGGGATAGTAAAATAGAGTTATAGAAGAGAAAAATAATGGAGGGAAGAAAACACTAGACGAAACAAGGGAGAGGGAAGATAAGAAAAGAACAACTGGAGCGTAGTTAGGAAAGATCAAGAGACAATAACAGAACAGGAAGAAATGGCAAAAGAAAAACAGTAGAAAGGAAGAAAATATGAAAGCTGAGGCAGAAAAGAAAGGGAAGGGAAAGATAGGAACAAAGAAAATAATGAAAGTAGGAAAAAAAACCCCAAAAAAACGAAAACAGAAAAAATCCAGTGCAGGTGCTGGACCCAGAGAGAAGAATGCTCTGGAGGGCTCCTATTAATCAAGGGGCTCACGAGGTGGTTGGGGGAGGGATGAGATGACAGAGTTCCTGGCTCTGCATGGAGTTCCTATAGGCCCAGGGGTTGTCTGTCTGGACCAAAGGGTTTTCTGCAGTTGGACTGATTCAAGGCTGACCAGGCTGCTCTGCGGGCTTCATATATCTTGAGGAGAACCCAATCAAATCTAGACACCAAGGGGGTACTGTTGGTGCCCACCTCACTCTGCCTCTGCCCACAACCTGGTGGCTGTGAACTCGTGGATAGCAGGGATCTGTGCTGGGGGTGGATGAGGCTGGGGGTTGGGTAGACCTCTAGTCACCAGGGGAGCTTGGGGAGCACACCTTTCCACTTGTCAGTCACTTTCCACTTGTTAATCTGCACTGACAGGCTGAGGTCTGTTTCCAAAGCTGCAGTAGAAGTTCAGAATGGCTCTGCTACATCTGGCCAGGAGACCATTCACCAGTCTGTCTGTCTCCTGAACTGTCCCCTCCCAGTAGTTTTTGATCCACTTCTCCAACCTTTCCTCTAAGTTCAGGGTTCCAGAATTATTTTCTGTATGTGTTTCATTTGGTTTACCTTATCTTTGTCGTAGAAGTCTGAATAGCATATCTGCCTAGTTCTCCATCTTGGTTCGTCCTCTGAGGTTAAAATTCTTACGAAAGCAGGAAGCTTGGATTCACTTCTGGTAATTAAGGCCTAGGGAACCCCAGGCTCCACAATCATTTAGTCAGAGGCTGCAATGTACCAGGCACGGAGTGGAGATGCCCCCTTCCCAAACATACACATTGGGGTTCCCTTGCTGCTTGCCATTTTTCTTTATCCGCAGTCGAGTACAGACTTCAGAGTGAGAAAAGTAAGAATGTCTTTGAGTTGGTTTTGTAGAAGCAAAGTGAAAACTAACATTTCACAGAACCTAGATCATTCTGTACCATTAAGAATAAATGACCGAATTCCTTGGGAACCCCAAACACAGCCTCATGGAGGTGGTGTGTCCATATGTGGGATCCATTCATGAGCAATGAGCAGCTCATGTCTTTCAATCCTCCTCATTCTGGGCTCCAGCTGCTGAGAATAGAGGGTCTTTCCTCATAGCAATGGCCACAGCCTTACCTTCTGTCCTGTGCTCAGCTCCCAGCCTTCTCCAGGGCTCCAAAGATAGCAGAAGCTTCTTCCTGCCTCTGAGTGGTAAACTTTGCTTTTTTGACAGACCCTTATCTAGTGGGCACATTGCTGTCCATTCTTCCTTAAGCATCCTGTCTGTGACCCTCTAGATTGCTTGCCTCTTCCTTCTTCTGATGTCAGCACTCAAATATACCCAGCCAAATGCTTTCACCAGCTTTCCTTGCAGTGAGGCATGGTCGTGTGACACAGAGCTGGATAAGGAGACCCAGCTTTGCTTTCCTCTCCTAGTGCCCAGAGCATAAGCATGATCCTAGTCCAGAGTGAGTGATATTTAGTCAGAACCTTGGATCCCAAACACTCCCCTCCTTAGCCAGCAGACTGTACAGTTGTTAAGCTCTGGAATCTAACAGGCTGGGCTTCTTTCTGTCACTTACTGGTTATGTGACCTTGGGCTGAGCCTTGGTTTCCACATCTTGAAACGGGAGCAGTCATTTACTCTGGTTTCTTAGGTTGTTGGGACCGTGGACCAGAGTGAGACCTGTGGGAAGGCCCTGTATTCTCTTGCTTACCACATTGTATTCACAGACAGCATGGACACACAGCAGGTACTTAAAGATATTGACTGAGTCAGTGGGTGTGGCTATTAACTGAAAGGCTGGAGGTTCAGGTTCACCCAGAGGTACGTTGGAAGAAAGTGCTGGTATTCTCCTTCTGAAAACCAGTCACTGAAACCCTATGGAGCACAGTCCTAGCATGACACACTCCAACAGTGGCAAGTGGTGATGGTGGTGGATTGAATGAATGAGTGCATCCACAGGTCTTGGTAGAGATCTGGTTCAAGACAGCTGAGCTAAAGAAATCAATTAGAACTCTAGTGGTATCCAGGCCCCATGTTCCTATGGGAGATATAGGGGCACCGAGGAGAGGGGAGGAAAGGGTTAAGTGGTGGGTGTACCCTACCCATCTCTCCCCATTAGAGCAGATTGGCTTTTATCAGATTTATGCAAGAGATTCATTTCTGAAGCTATGCATTATTCAAGACTACATTTCCCAGAGGGATTAATGTAATGCAATATCAGCATTATTTCAAAATCTGAGCATACGGCAGATCCTTGTTAATATTTTTAAACTGCCCAATTTCTAAATCATGTAATGTAAATTAACACTAATGTGACTGCACTGTTTTGGGGTCCTGGGCATGATTTGTTAGGCAGAAAGGCTTCCGAGAGTTAAGAGGTTTCCACCTTATAACTGGCCTCTGAAATTTATGGTGGGAGACTGTAATTAGAGGCAAGGTTGGTCATGATTATTTGATATTAAAAGTAGTTAAAAGTACCAGTGTCAAGGAATGATTAACTTAAAAATATTAGAGCAGACACAAAGTTATTCCTAGGTAGCAGTGTGAGTTATTGAAAAATTAATTGGTATCTTTCTCTCTGCTTTCAGCTCATTAGAAAGGAATGAGCGGCATCTTTAATCCCATTTCTTCTCAAATCTTGCTTCAGTACAAAGGCTCTCAAACCCTGGTGTGCTTAAGAATTCCCATATGAGTTACTGGAGGAGAAACTGACTGAAAATGTAAAACCTTGCCTAGGTTTTGAGGTGGGCCCAGGACTCTGCATTTTATCAGCTGCTTCAGGAGGCTCTGGTGTTGGTGAGAACAAGATTAGGCATTTGAGGCTCTATGGAGGGACATTTAGCTGGCTTGTCCAGGAGGCTGAGGCAAAGGGAAAGGTCCCACTTGGATCTGGTCTCTGCCCTGCTGGGGAAATGTTAACAGCACCCTAACTCTGCCAACAAAATATCTGGAGGCACCCTACTCAGCCCAGTCTACAAGCGTCCTGCCTGAAGATGCTCAGCTCTCCAGTTCCATGGGATGAGAAGCCCACCACAGTCATCTTGTGCTCGTCTCCTGGTTCTACCTCATCTCAAACCATCTCCAGTCTTATATCTCCAGTCTTAGAGATCTCCTGGGTCTCAGGGGTTCAGGGTTCAGGGAGCTGCATCCAAAGGATGTGCTCCACTCCAGGTTCTTCTAGTAGATGGTAGTGAGGTCTCTCTCAACCTCTGTGGAATTACCCCTTTTGTGAGCCTACGTCTCCCACTGAGACCATGAACTGACAGATCTTCTGAGTAGGCCACATGCACCTTATTTGCATGGTAAACTGTCCAATCCCTACAATGGTTTTCTATATCTTCTTTTCACTGTAAACAACTCAATCCATTTACAAGATTGTGGCCTAGCAAATTGTCTTGGCTACAAATCCAGGGCCAGAAAGAGAAACCTGCTGCACGATATCAGCTCTTACTAAGTGTCAGGTTCTGTTCTCAGATATGTACTGTCCTCTAGGCCTCATAACCGACTCGATGGCACATAACAACAACAATAACAAAGGCCTCATAAGGAGCTCGGGTAGCATAGTGGTTATGAATTGGGCTGCAAACCTTAAGGTCAGCAGTTCGAAACTACCAGCCACTCTGCGGGAGAACGATAAGGCTTTCTGCTCCAGTAAGGATTTACAGCCTCGGAAACCCTGTACAGGGTCGCTATGGGTCAAAACCGACTTGACGGCACTTAACAACAATAGACCTCATAAGCCCATGAGATAGACCCTGCTCTTGCCCCTATTTTACAGATAAGGAAATTGAGGCACAGAGAGGTTTAGTAACTTGCCCAAAGTCACTGGGCCAAGTGACGGCAGAGCCGAAGTTTGAAGGTAGGTAGTCAAGTGCTGTAATCTGTATCCTAAACCCCTGGGTTTTATAGGCATAGCAGTATTTGGGAGGGTAATGGTCACACACACTGAAGTCTGAATGCTTTCTAATTATTTGGAACCAAACCTTGGGCTGCTTGTAAGATCCACAGATAGAAGAGACTCTGAAAATTGATTTCTATAGAATTTATTCAATCCCAACTCATGGTGGCCAACAGAATGAAACTCTTTGGGCCCTGCAGCATCCTCATGGCCTCTGGAATGTTCACATTTATTGTTGCAGCTCCTATGCCCATCTGTCTCACTGAGGTGCTCCCTCACCCTCACTGACCCTCTCCTTCACCAAATACCAAGTCCTCCTCTAGTAATTGATTGCTTCTGATCACCTGGCCAAAACAAGTGAGTTAGACAATGTTCTATGGTGATCCATAGCTTTTAATTGCTAATTTTCAGAAGTAAATGGCCAGGCCTTTCTTCCTTGTCTGTCTTCATCTGAAAGTGCCACTAAAACCATTTCCACCATGGGTGACTGTGCTGGTATTTGAAATACCATCAGTGCAGTTTCCAGTTTCCCAGCAACATGTAAACTACCATGCACTGACAGATGGGTGGTGGCTAAATGAATGAATGAGGGTATAATTTGATTTAGAAATGTCAGGAAATAGGACATTCCTTGTACTTCAGCAATTCACACCTGTGGCCCCAATAAGAATGTCAGAGCCACTTGTGTATGTTTTTTAAAAAAATGTTTTATTGTGAATTATGTGATGGTTTACATGGGAGAACATTAGCTTTACATTCATCCTATCGTGTATTGTTTCATTGCCTTGGTTACAATCCCCTTCATGCATCATCAACCAACCAAAGGGTACACTCTGCAAGCCTGCCCCCTGGTTGTCAGCACACAGCCCCTCTCCCTCTCTGGGTCTAAAGTCTCCAGCCGCTCCATCTCTCCACATTATCATCTCTGCCTCCATCTCTGGTGTAGGGTCACTGCTTCTCTGGGTAGGGTTCTGCTCTCCACTTTTCTCCTTTGATGGTCCCGGGGACCTCCGTTCCTAGACTGCAAAGTTAATCACTCCCCTCCTTGCTACAAAATGTCTACCTTTACATTTCCAACACTTGCTTGTGTTTTCATGTGCTTTTCTTAATTCAACTTTTTAAGTAGATGCTACACTGTACTTCCAGATTTCAAAAATTTAAACAACATACAAGGTATATATAGAATAACATCACTGCTTGTCTTGACCCTCATCTCTCCTATTTTGTCCTCCCCATAGATGGCCACATTTGTGGCCTTTTTTTGTGTCTTCTTCCCAGTACTTCTTAGGTACATCCTCATGTATGTGTATATCATTTACCCTAATCTTCTGCATTAAACCAAAGATTCCAAACTACCTGGCCTTTTTCACTTCACAGTATTCCTGGAGAACGTTCCCTGTCAGTACTGAGTGTCCATCCCATTTTATTACCGACTTAACAATTTTTTATTTTAAACAGTTGCATAGTTAGGATGTGTTGGAATCCATTGTTATTGGCTCTGAAAAACTGGTTGTTAAAATTTCAGCAGTTTGTGAGCATATGGGCATTATCTTGGTAGTTTGAAATTGGCCCTGGAGGTAGCTTTTGTTCTGCGGTTGGTGGTGATGTGCTGTGGAGTCGGTTCCGACTCATAGCCACCCGACATAGGGTTTCTGAGGCTGTAAATTTTTACGAGAGCAGAAAGCCTCATCATTCTCCCATGGAACAGCTGGTAGTTTCAAACTGCTGACCTTGAGGTTAGCAGCCCGATTCATAGCCACTATGCTACCAGAGCGGCAGAAATGGGTAAACTCCACAGATCAGGGCTTCCTTCCTCAGACATTTACCAGTTTTCACTAATTATACAGATTATCCTCTAGTTAACTAGAGTTCAGTTAACCGATCTTCTATACACGGACACTTGCGTTATCTCAGACATTCTTTTTTAAACAATTTTTTATAAATTGTGCTTCAGTGAATAACTGATATCTGCCCTGAGTGGAAAGAACAGGGATACAGTGCAGGGTGCTTAATCACGGTGCCACCAGGGCTCCTCACAAGGGTGGAAGTTGCAGTTACGCGTATGTCCGTAGCCTTACTACTCAAAGTGTAGTCCGTGGACCACCAGGTCGGCATCCCGCAGGCCTCAACCCAGAGCCTGCTGGGTAACAAGATCCCCGGGGGACTCCATGCCAGAGCACCAGCAGGGGGCGCCGCTGCATGGAAGTCCACTGGAAACTCAGAGTAGGAACATGTGCATTTTATCACCCAGGTAGAAGATGTACCACCGCAAAGGACAGTAGTGGAAAGGACAGGTGACTTGCAAGACCCAACCCAGGCAGTGGTAATAGTTGTGATTCAGAGCTTGGTGTGTGTCAGGAGCTGCCCTTACTTGATTTGATTTAATCCTCACAGTGGCCAACGGGCTGGCATGTTGTAAGCACTCAGTAAATATTTTTGGAGTACATGAATGAGCCTCCTGAAGTGGCTCTGATTATGTTTCCTGCTCACTCTGACTCGCCTCTTGCTTTCCCGGATGCTCCAGCACACGCCGGCCTCGGCCTCTGATTCTCTGCAGTTTTCCTTCCAGTGCTAGACACCTACATGACTGCCTCTCTCGGCTCCATCATGCCTTTCCTCTGAACCGCCCTTCTCAGGGAAGGAAGCCTTCCCAAACACCTTATTTAAAATTCCAGTACTCCTCACTCCGTGGAGTCTTGGGGTGGTGCTGTAAGATAAGCTCTGGACTATACCGTTGATTTGAACTGCAAGGTCGGCAGTTCAAACTCACCAGTAGTTCCTAGGAATCCTTATACTATAGCATCTCTGAGTTGGAACCGACTTGATGGCACTTAACAATAACAGCAACTCACTAGTTACTGCTTATATTGTCTGTTGTCTGTCTTGCCACTGGAATATGTGCTCCTTGAGGCAGGAGTTTCTGTGTGGTAGACTCACAGCTACACCCAAGCACAGGGCCGAGCTCAAAGAGGGTGCTCATGACTATTGGTTGACTTGTAGGAACCCTGGTGGTACTGTGGGTAGCTGTGGGCTACTAGTAGCCAGGTTGGTGGTTCAAACCCATCAGCGGCTCTGCCAGAGGAAGGTGAGGCTGTCTGTTCCTGTAGAGATTTACAGCCTCAGAAACCCTGTGTGAGTTGAAATGGGTTTGGTGGCACTGGATGGGAGCCAGTAAGTGTCCAGAGAAATGAGCTGATTCCTTGCTCAAGTCATAAAGCTGACTCTAAAAGTTAGACTGTTGGGTTTGAGCTGGGGCTGGGGCTGGGGCTGGTGCTGGATGAATCTTTTCAGGTGGGATGCTAAGTGAACTGTCCTAGAGGAAAAGGGTTTTAGTAGCTGAATTTGGCAACTGTATGCAAGGAAGTGCCTGGCTCCTTGAGAAAGTGTCCGACTCCATTAGGAACTCGTTCCAGGTGACTTCAGGTACTGACTTGGGAAGAATACTTGGAGATGGAGGCTGGCTTGGTCCCCACCTTTATTGGTATTTTGTTTTGGGGGACAGATGCTCTTTCTTGAGCCCATTTGTGGGGATATCTGTGTGTTTACAAACCCCCTGCCTGATGATGCCTTCCCTTGCTGACTCCTGGGAACAAACTCTGGGCTTGGACCACTCTGTGGCGATTAGGTGGTTAATTGTGCCAAGCACACATTAGCTGGCGTAACCAGGGAGAGGATTAACTGCTGCTTTTCTGGCTGGGTTTTAAAGGCATCTTTAAAAGCTTTTGTTTTTTCAGTCTATGCACTCTTCAGAAATTAAATTTAGACTGTGATTTTATTATCCTTTTTATTTAATTTATCCTAACGGTTGCAAATTCAAGCTGTGAACCAGCTGTTGACTTTGAAAAAACATTGTTCAATTTGAAAGGAGCATTTTAAAACTTAATGTAATGGTTGTAAGTAATCACTACAGCAATTACACTCTCCAGCGCTGTATGTTACAAGAGGCACGTTGGAGATTTGGAAGAATGCTCTGGGTGGCGGATAAGCAAAATACTACTAAAGAAGAAGAACAAAGTAGGAAGCCTCACACTCTTGGCTCTCAAAAACTTACTACACAGCCATGACAGTCAAATAACCTGGTTGTGGTATAAAGACAGGCACTTAGACCAAAGGAACAAAATTGAGAACCAGAAGTAAATTCATCTACCTATGGACAGCTGAGCTTTGACAAAGGGCCGAAACTCATTAAACAGGGAAGACATAGTTTCTTTAACAAATGGTGTTGGCAAAAATGGATATCCATTTACTGGAAAATGAAACCTGATCCGTACTTCACATCATATACAAAAATGGACTTGCTGTTGTAAATTAGGTGCCATCGAGTCAGTACTGACTTATAGTGACCCTATCACAACAGAACAAAACACTGCCCGGTCCTGCACCAACCTCACAATTGTTGCTGCCTTTGGGTTCATTTCTGCTGTCACTGTGCCATTCCATCTTGTTGGGGGTCTTCCTCTTTTTCTCTGACCCTCCACTTTACCAAACTTGATATCCTTCTCCAGGGAATGGTCCTTCCTGATGATATGTCTGAAGTATGAGACACAAAGTCTGGTCATCCTGGCTTCCAAGGAGCACTCTGGCTGTACTTCTTCCAATACAGATTGGTTTGTTCTTTTGGCAGTCCATGTTACTTTCAATATTCTCCTCCAACACCATAACTCAAATATATCAATTCTTCTATAGTCTTCCTTACTGTCCAACTTTCACATGCATATGAGGCTATTGAAAATATCATGGCTTAGGTCAGGTACACCTTCGTCCTCAAACTGACATCTTTGCTGTTTAACACTTTAAAGAGATCTTGTGCAGAGATTTGCCTAATGCAATATGTCATTTGATTTCTTGACTGCTGCTTCCATGAGTGTTGATGTTTGATCAGAGCAAGATAAAGTCCTTGATAACTTCAATCTTTTCCCATTTATCTTGATGTTATTTACTGGTAAATCTTTAGGGGAGCCGAAAGCTTCATGTTTTTCCTGTGGAGCAACTGATGGGTTTGAAATGCCAATCTTGTGGTTAGTAGTTCAGTGCTTATCCTATAGTGCCGTTAGCACTCCTGAGATTCCTTGTAGGCATATGAATAGTATCCTGGCACAGACAACATTGTGTTTCAAGAGAGATCTTGAAATGTGCTTTTTGACAATGAATGCCATATTCCTTTTAATATGTAAACCATATGATTGTTCAATTCAAAATGATCAGTACCTGTCCATTTCGATTTATTTGTGAAGACTTCCAATTTTCCTAGACTCATACTTTGTACATGCCATGTTCTGATTATCAGTGTATGTTTGCAGCTGTTTCTTTTCATTTTGAGTCATACCCCATCAGCAAATAGAGGTCTGAGAAGCTTTGCACCATTCATGTCATTAAAGGTAGACCCTACTATGAGAAGGCAGCTCTTTCTCAGTTGTATGTTGAGAGCCTTCCAACCAGAAGGGCTCATCTTCCAGCATTTTATCTGACAATCTGTCACTTCTGTTCGTAAGGTTTTCAGTGGCTAATCCCTCAGAAGTGGACTGCTTCTTCTTTCTACCTAGTCTCTTCTTAGTCTGGAAGCTTTACTGAAACCTGTCCACTATGGGTGAACCTGCTGGTATTTGAAACACCAATAGCATAGCTTCTAGTATCACAGCAACATGCAGGTCATCACAGTGCACCGAATGGACAGACGTGTGGGGTCACTGTTGTTGTTAAGTTCCATGGAGTCAGTTTCAACTCATAGTGACCCTGTATAGGGTTTCTGAAGCTGGAAATCTTTACAGGAGCAGAATGCCTCATCTTTCTCCCATGTAACGACTGGTAGATTCAACTACTGACCCTGTGATTTGCAGCCCAGCTCATAATCCACTACGCTACTAGGGCTCCTTAGAGATGCAAATCTTAGAGAGCAAGATTTTATCTCACCCCAACATTAATATTAAAGTTCAGAAAACAACATATGCTAATGAGGATGTGGAGAAATGTGACCTTTTATGTACTGTTGGTGCAACCACTGTGGAAAATGGCATGACACTTCCTTAATAAATTAGAAAGAGAGATATCATATGATCTGGCAATCCCAGTACTAGATATATAAAGGATCTTAAAAAGTTTGTGAAAAAAATCTCATTGAATTTTTCCCCCAATTTTTTTTAAAGCCTACTCATATGGCGCTGTGGGCTAATGTGTCACACTACGAAGTTTTTTTAACTGCAACATCGGTGGTTCAAGCTCACCAGCTACTCCTTGGAAACCCTATACAGGGTCACTGTGGGTTGGAATAGACTTGACGGCACTTCACAACAACATAGATCCTAGAGAACTAAGAGCTGTGATGTGAAGAAATAGTTGCACACCCATGTTCACCACAACATTATTTGTTCACAACAGCAAAAAAATGGAGATAACTTAAGTGCCCATCAACAGATGAATGAATGGATAAACTATGGTATGTATACACAATGGAATACTACACAGCATTAAAGAATAATATTGAATCTATGATACACCTTATAAAATGAATGAACCTTGTCATGGATTGAATTCCCCCCAAATATGTGTCAGCGTGGCTGGACCATGATTCTCAGTGGATTGACAGTTATGTGATGATCCCTTATGATGTGATAAACTACTAGGAGGATTAAAGTTGGAAGCCTCTCACTTCCTGATTTCAAAATTTTCTACAAGACCACACTGGCCAAAACCTCCTGGTATTAGTACAATGAAAGATACATAGATCAATGGAACAGAATTGAGAACCCAGAAGTTAATCCATCCATATA
>NW_006408552.1:23070085-23077610 GCF_000296735.1 Chrysochloris asiatica | reverse complement strand
ATGGCACCTGACAACAACAACAACAACTACCATTCTTTTGAATTTTTTTTTCAGTTAGTTCCATTACTTCTCGTCCACAGAATAATTTCCTGGCATTTGTTTGCGCCATTCTGTCTTGTTTCTTTATGTGAGCTAAACTTGATCTGTTGCCTCTGGGACATTGTTATCGTACTTGCAAAAACAAACACTGCCGCCAAAGCTGCTCACAAAATGGTAGAGCCACATCTGGCCAGCTGTTCACAAGTCAGTCTCTCTCTCCCTCTGTCCCTGCTTGACTTCTCTTCCCAGAAAATACTCTATCCACATCCCTAAACTTTCTTTTGAAGTTCAGGGTTGTACAGGGTCTGCACAACCTGTGCAGCTGCCTGGTCAGCTATCTTTCTGGAAGTCCTTTTCTTAACTCTTTACAGTAGGATCTGATACAATCTTTGTCCTTTTATGAGTGACTAGTTTCATTCATCATAATGTCCTCCAAGTTCATCCATATTATGTATTTCACAAATCCATCATTATTCTTTAAGGTTGTGTAGTATTCCATTGTATGTATGTACCAAAGTTTGGTTACCCATCCTTCCATTGATGGATGTGTAAGTTGTTTCCATCTTTTTGCTACTGTACATAGTGTTATTGTACCATTATGCATAGAACATGAACATGCATTTATCTCTTCATGTAATGATTCTTATTTTTTATACACCTAGTAGATGATTAGTGGCAGCATCAATGGACTCAAGCGTGGCAACAGTAGTGAAGTTGGCCTCTGCTATGCATAAGGTTGCTATGGGTCGGTACCTACTCGATGGCACCTAACAATAACAACAACGAGTAGATGATTTGCTGGGTCATACGGTATTTCTATTTCCAACTTTTTGAGGAAGTGTCATACCATTCAATTTTTTTTTTTTTTTTACAGTGGTTGCACCATTTTACAGTCCCACCAGCAGGGTGTGAGGGTTCTGGTCTCACCACGTCCTTGTCAACGTTTATTGTTTTTGGTTTTGTTGAACTTTGCTGCTAATGCTTGGGCAGCCACTTTTATTATCTGAGGAGATCTCTCTGCCCTCAGCCTCTTTACCTTAAATAAGAGATTCCAGAGTTGGTGTTCAGAGTCTCAGTTTGGATATAACCTATTTGTTTAGTCCCTTTTTGCCTCTTATTCATTCATTTAATTTACTCAGTCACTGTGGTAGATGCAAGAAGAATGGTAACAAATTCTTACTATCCCTGTATGTAAAGTCCTGCTGTGGCACTGTAGGATAAGCACTGGACTGCTAACTGCAAAGTCGGCATTTCAAATCCACCAGTTGCTCCTCAGAAACTCTCTATAGGGTTGCTGTGAGTTGGAACCGACGTGACAGCACCAAGCCACAACAACTATCCCTATGTGCTGGATCCCTGGCAGTGGACTTCTTCTCTGGAGGAAAGACATGTTGTCATTGAGTCCTTGCTGATGCATGGCTACCTCACGTGTGTCAGAGTAGAACTGTACTCCACAGACATTAAAAAAAAAAGATATTGTGCTTCTGGTGAAGTTTTACAGAACAAACACTGATTTGTAGCATCCGTTGATTTCTGTGGTGTAAACAATCCCATTATGACCAATTTCAAGCCATCAATGTGAGGTCATTGAATGCAGAGCTGAAAAGAAAATGTTAGTAGAACACCATTAGGTAGCATTTCCACTGTACAGATACAACAGACAAATATTCTCAGGAACTTAGTAATCATAAATGTAGTAAAACAGGAAGTGATACATTTTGTATATTACCTTGAGTTTTTTAAAAAAGTATTAAATAGTAAGCATACACAATTTAATCTTTAATAATGGGTGCACTTAATAACTGACTCACAAAATTCCTGAAAATTTCATAATCAGCTCTCACAGGCGGATGTGAGCCAGCCCCAAGATGACACTGCTGTTGCCCCTGTTGCTGTGAGAGTTGCCCTCAGTCTTCAGCCTGCTCCAGGAATTAGCCTCAATGGAACAAGAATGGCGTCTCCCCTAAGAGCTTTCAGAGGTAGCTCTCAGAAAATAAATGGTTTTTCTTTTGCTTGCTCATTAAATGAAAGCAAGTGAAAGCAACTTAAAAAAAACAAAACCAAAACTGTTCTGGAGACTGGGCCCCACAGAAAGAATTATTCTGAAGCAGAAGAGCACTTTTTTTTAAAACAAAATGGGCAGGAAAAGTGAAGAGGCCTTAAAATCCATCCTGATGAAAATCAAAGACCACAGACATCAGTATGGTGTGCACCTCAATGTAAAGAAAGCAGAAATTCTCACAACTGGACCAGTAAATAACATGATAAACGGAGAAAAGTTTGAAGTTGTTACAGGCTTCATTTTGGTTGGATCTATAATCAACACTCATTGCTGATGTCCGGTGGATCTTGGCTGAAAGCAGAGAATATCAGAAAGATGTTTACCTATGCTTTATTGACTACACAAAGGCTTTCAGTTGTGTGGATCATGACAAGCTATGGACAACATTGAGAAGTATGAGTACTCCAGAACACTTAATTGTACTTCTGAGAAATCTGTACCTGGACCAAGAAGCAGTTGTTTGAACCGAGCATGGGAACACTGAATGTTTTAAAATTGGGAAAGGTGTGCGACAAGGTTGTGTTCTTTCACCATACTTATTCAACCTGTATGCTGAGCAAATAATTTGAGAAACTGGGTTCTATGAAGAAAAACGTGGCATCAGGATTGGAGGAAGACTCATTAACAACCTGTGATATGCAGATGATACAATCTTGCTTGCTGAAAGTGAAGAGGACTTGAAACATTTACTGATGAAGATCAAAGAGCACAGCCTTCGGTATGGGCTGCATCTCAATGTCAGAAAAACAAAAATCCTCACCACTGGACCAATAAACAGCATTCTTATCAATGGAGAAAAGATTGAAGTTGTCAAGGACTTCATTCTTCTTGGATCAACTATCAACACTCGTGGAAGCAGTAGTCAAGAGATCAGATGACATATTGCATTGGGCAAATCTGCTGCACAGGAACTTTTTGAAGTGTTGAGGAGCAGAGATGTCAGCTTGAGGACTAAGGATGCACCTGATCCAAGCCATGGTATTTTCAATAACCTCATATGCATGCGAAAGCTGGACAGTGAATAAGGAAGATCGTAGAAGAATTGATGCCTTTGAGTTGTGGTGTTGGAGAAGAATACTAAAAGTGCCATGGACTGCCAAAAGAACCAATAGATCTATTTTGGAAGAAGTGTAGCCAGAGTGCTCCTTGGAGGCCAGGATGGCTAAGCTTCGTCTCTCATACTTTGGACATATTGTCAGGAGAGAACTGTCGCTGGAGAAGGATGTCATGCTGGGTAAGATGGAGGGTCAGAGAAAAAGAGGAAGACCCCAACAAGATGGATCAGCCAGGTGGCATCATTGATGGACTCAAGTGTGGCAGCGGTGGTGGGGTTGACCCAGGATGGGACATTGTTTCGTTCTGCTATGCATGGGGTTACTGTGAGTCGGTTCTGACTCGATGGTACCTGACAACAACAACAACAACATGTAAGCAGCAATCAAGAGATCAAATGACCTATTGTTTTAGGCATATTTGCTACACAAGACTTCTTTAAAGTGCTTAAGAGCAAAGATAATCAGTTTGAGGACTAAGTTGTGCCTGATCCAAGCCATAGTATTTTCAGAAATCTTATATATGTATGAAAGTGAGATAATGAGTAAGGAAGACTGTAGAAGAATCGATGTGTTTGAGTTATGGTGTTGGAGAAGAATACTGAATGTATCATTGACTGCCAGAAGAGCAAACAAATTTGTGTTGGGAGAAGTACAATCAGAATGATCCTTAAGAGCCAGGTCCATGAGACTTCATCTATCATACTTTGTACACAATATCAGTAGGGACCAGTCCCTGGAGAAGAGCATTATGCTTGGTAAAGTAGAGGTCTGTGAAAAAGAAGCAGACCCCAATGAGATGGACTGGCACAGTGGCAGCAGCAATGGGCTGAAACATAACAATTTGAGGATGACACAGGACTGAGCAGTACTTTGTTCTATTGTGTGTAAGATTGCTTCCACAACAACATGGAAGACCCAGGTTTAATTCCCACCTAGTGTGCTTCATGCACAGCCAGAACCCACTCTGTCAGTGGAAGCTTGTGAGTTGCGATGGTGATGAGCAGGTGTCAGAGCTTCCAGACTAAATTAGGTTAGGAAGAAAGGACCGGTGATCTAATTCTGAAAGTCCGCTGATGAAACCTATGGTTCATAATGGCCAGATCTTCAGCTGATCATAGGAAAGGTGTAAGATTGGTGGTATTTTGCACCATTTTTGCATGGGGTAGCCCTGAATTGGAGCTGACTGGACAGTAGCTAACAAATAGGAATATTTATATGATAAACATACACACACACATGCACATGTAACATGGAGCAGAGTTGTTGTTGACTGTTGATGAACCTGTAGCTTGAGTGTCAGCTAATTTGTTGCTCTGTTTTGTTTTACGTCACAGGGAATTTTGAGATTATTACTGCAGATAACCTATGCTATACTGGTGTGGCCCTAGAGGATAAGCCCTGGACTGCTAACCACAAGGTGGTGGTAGTGGTGAAGGTAGGTGCTTCAAACCCACCAGTCATTCCTTAGAAACCCTATACAGGGTCACTGGGAGTTGGAACCAGCTTGACAGTATTTAACAACAATAGCATAGTGCCTGATGCTTTGCTGGGAAGAGACATTTAATTCTCATAATACTACCTCCTTGTAGGGCTTCACAGAGAATCATAGATGATGTCTATGGTACGCTTGGTACCCAGTAGGTACTCAATTGTTGTTAAGCATCATTGATTTGGTTCTTATAGTGATCTTGTATAGGATTTCCTAGGAGCAGCTGGGGAATTTGAACCAGAGATCTTGTGGTTCAAAGTGACCTTGTGGTCTAGTGCTTATTCCACAGCACCACACCAGGACTGTAGGTACTCAATAAGGTAATTATTTTGTATTGATTGTTTTTGTTGTTAGTTTTTTGTGTAGTAGATTCTGACATGTAGCACTTCTTGTGACAAAAATGGAACCTCCTCAAAGTAGAAACTCCTAGTCTGTTTCCATAAAGACCGCAGCCTTGGCAACCCTCTGGGGCAGTACTGCCTGTTCACTGGCTCGCTGTGAGTCACAATGGACTCCATGGCAATGGGGTTAGTCTTTTAATCTTTAGGGAAGTAGATCACTGGGGCTTTTATTGCTTAATAAATATTTCAGTTTTATTTGATTGAAAAGGCTCTTGAGTCAGTTCACACCTGTCATCTCCTTAAAGGTGGGGATAAAGATATGGCTCTCTGTCTCTCTCCTATAGTTCCCTCGGCCTCTCTTGGTACCTGATTCCATTCTCTCAGGCCCTCTCTGCACCTGTGTTCTGGCTCCAAATCACAATCTAGGAGACTGACCGAAATCTAGCAGTCCCCACTGGGAATTGCGGGGCCTTCTGGGGCTCAGCAGTGTTGACCACTGCAGCAACTGTGTCCAGGCCCCCTGAGTGGGATCAAATGCACTGGAAGAGGGCAGGCAGAGGAGGCCATAAAGGTTAATGTCCCGAGAAAGAGCCTGGAGTATGAATAGCAACTTTAATATGAAATAAAAACGGATGGACTTATTATTGCCAAGCTTGGCCATGCTGTAAACAGGCAAGAAGTGGGCGAGAGCAGACCCCTTAAATCAGAGTCTCGGAGGGGTATCCTGGACGTCAGTGTTTCTCAAAGCCTTCCTAGTAATTCTGTAGTGCAGTAGAACTGGGCACTCTCAAAATCATTTTATGTGATCCCAGGACACAGCATTGAATTGTGTGAAATTTATAAACAGAAATAATGTGTTTCCTGAGGTGGTTGTGAGGATTAAACAGCAAACACTTTGATGAATCTTTAATAATTTATTAAAGGCCTATCAAAAGGGGACCTATTAAATAAATTATGATTCATACATAGTTGGTAGAAATCATGAACAGATTTATCTACACATATTCTTATGGCATGGTGTTGTTGTTAAGTGCTGTCGAGTTGGTTCTGATTTATAGCAACCTTATATAGATAGGATTTCTAAGGAGTGGCTGGTGAATTTTAACCACCAACCTTGTGGTTCATACCAACCATAAGGTCCAGTGTTTATCGTACCATTGTTGTTGTTAAGTGCCATCGAGTTGGTTTCGACTCATAGAGATCCTGTATGGGGTTTCTGAGGGGCAGCTGGTGGGTTTGAATCATCGACCTTGAGGTTTGAAGTCCAGTACTGAACCTACAGCCTCAGACCTATCCTATCCTTTCGTTGTTGTTGTTAAGTGCCTTTGAGTCAGTTCCGACTCATAGTGACTGTGTATAGGGTTTCTGAGGAGAGGGCTGGTGAATTTGAACGGACTACATTGTGATTCACACCAACCATGCAGTCCCCAGTGAATTATCTCACCGCCATACCAGGACTCTTATCCTATCTTTGTTGTTAAGTGCTATCAAATCAGTTAATCATAGCAACCCTGTATAGGATTTCCAAGGAGCGGCTGGTGAGCTTGAACTGCTGACCTTGCAGTTCAAACCAACCTGGCAGTTCAGCGCATTAATCTGCAGTGCCACATAAGAAGAAGATAGTGAATGTCTTTATGGTGTGTCTCCATCTTATGGAGAAGAAGTTGGGACATGTAATTTCTGTATTCTTTCACATACATGATTTTCTCTAGAAAAGAAACCCCTAAAATTGTTACAGTGCTTGCCTCTGGTGGTTGGAAACAGGAACAGGGAGACTGAGTTAGATGGGTAAGTTACCTTTTGATATTGCTCGATTTACTACCATCTTGACCTCTCTTATTTTTGTGTGGCACTGGTGGCTCACTGTTAGAACTCTCGTCTTCCATACAGGGGACCAGGATTTGATTCCTAGTCTGTGCACGCAGTGGAGGCTTGTGCTTTTTTATGATGCTCAACAGGTTTCAGCAGAGCTTTCAGACTAAGAGTAGGAAGAAAGGCTTCACATTCTACTGAAAACCAGCCAGTGAAATCTCTATGGAGCCTAGTGGTCTAATCCTTGGGGTTGCCATAACTCTGAGGCAAACTCAACGGTAATTCCAACATCTTTTATTTGCTACTTAAAAACCATTGTTGTTGTTAAGTGCTGTGTTGAGTGGATTCTGATGCATAGCAACCCTGTATAGGGGTTTCTGAAGAGTGGCTGGTGGGCTTCAACTGCTGACCTTGCAGTGAGCATTCCAATGCTTATCATCCTGTAGTCCCACATCAGGACTTTTTTTTAAAGCTCATAAATGACCATCTAATGTACAGTTATTGGTCTATGCCACCCAGAGCAAAGAAGAGTAAAGAAAATCAAAGATACATGGAAACAATTGGCCTGCAGCCTCCTCAACCTTGAGACCAGAAAAACTAGATGGTGCCCAACATTACAGCTGATAGTTCTGAAAGGGATCATATTAGTAGGTCCTGGGCAGATGGAGAGAAAATTGTGGAACAAACCTTAAAACCATGAAAAAAATTAGACTTACTTGTCTAATAA
>NW_006408552.1:23066918-23068100 GCF_000296735.1 Chrysochloris asiatica | reverse complement strand
GTCGCGATTAGTCATGATAACAATTATTCATTATTGAATCTTATGAATCTTATCCCCATCTCTTTTCACCAGACCCATCTAGACAAGATGACAGCAATTCAGTGGGGACTCTTTGTTTCCTCCCATATACTTAAACTAAACTCCCTCTTGAAACCTTGTCAGCCAGTCACTTTGTGCCTTTATTGCCCCCTCATTTTAGGTAGCCAATGTCTAAGTTGCCCATCCCTCTCTGTCCTGTGTACAGAGGGGATAGCATTGATACTTGATGTGAAGACTCTTTCCCTCTCTGTTGGTATTTAAAGTAACTATACTTTGAGTATAGGTCAGGTTCATCATGAAGATGTATCTTCTGTCACTGTAGCTGTTCCAGTCTGCTTGTCCTTCCTAGTGGGAATGTCCTACCACATAAAGTTCTAGATGGGACTCAGGATTCTACCTAAGGTCCTATACTCTGTAAAGGCTTTGCACAAGGCCTATTTCACTGGGCAAGTTGTAGAACCCCTTTTAGATATTCCAATCAGTTATAGGCTGAAGGTGGGCTTACAAGTTTTCTTTGATCATGTTTCCCAACATTCCTTTCTATCCCATTCAAGTGTCCATTTTACAATAGTAGGCAAGGGAAACTAATATTCATAAGGCAATCAAGGATTTTAGTATTATTTACCCTTTTCAATCTATACCTAGATCCCTGTATCCCAGAGTCCTGTTGTTCCAAGGTTGAGTATGCATCACTATTTACCTCTGTCCCACTAGGCCATGCAAACCTGTCTCAGTGTTCCCCTATCTATCTTATTCTTCCGCCTCCTCTCCACTTCTTGAATTCCCCTCCCCAACACCCAAAGTAAACTCCCCACCTCAACCCCATTGTGGTTACCTTATATTCCATTAATTCTAGGCTCCATTTAGGACAGTCTGTTTTATCCAGTAATCTACCTGACCTTCCCACCACCTGGGTCTCTGTTCCTGTGTTTATATTCTTTCACATTGTAATTGTTTTGATCATAGACTGACCTCCCAGATCCTCTGTTCTTATAATTTTATTCTGTTCTTGACTCTTCCATATTTTGACTGAATTCAGGTTGATGCTGCCATGTATGTCATTCTGTAGTTGTTGTGTGTTCTTGTTGGTTCTCAGTCCACAGAACTTCCTTTAGGATGTTTTTCATAGCAGGGTTGGCTTTG
>NW_006408552.1:23046441-23062033 GCF_000296735.1 Chrysochloris asiatica | reverse complement strand
CTCTTTGCCAATTTGGGTGCCTTTAATTTCCCTATCTTGCTGTAGAGCTCTGGCTAAGACTTCCAGCACAATATTGAAAAGTGGTGACAAAAGGCATCCTTGTCTGGTTTCTGTTTGCAGAGGGAAGGCTTTCAGTTTCTCTCTATTTAGACTGATGTAGGCTGTTGGTTTTGTATATATACTCTTGATTATGTTGAGGAATTTCCCTTCAATTCCTGCTTTATGGAGTGTTTTTATCAGGAATGGATGTTGGATTTTGTCAAATGCCTTTTCTGCATCAATCAGTATGACCATGTGGTTCTGTTCCTTTTTCTTATTTATGTGGTGGATTACATTGATTGTTTTTCTAACTTTGAACCATCCTTGCATCCCTTTTATGAAACCCACTTGGTCATGATGTATTATTTTTTTTGATGTGCTGCTGGATTCTGTTGTCTAGGATTTTGTTGAGAATTTTTACATCTGTGTTCATGAGGGATATTGTTTGGTAGTTTTCTTTCATAGTGATGTCCTTCCCTGGTTTTGGTATGAGGGTTATGGTTGCTTCATAAAAAGTATTAGGAAGTTTTCTGTCCTCTTCTATATTCTGGAATAATTTGAGTAGAATTGGTGACAGCTCTTCCCTGAATGTTTGGTAGAACTCACCAGTGAAGCCATCTGGGCCTGGACTTCTTTTGGTTGGGAGTTTTTTGATGACCTGATCAATTTCTTATTTTGTTATGGGTCTGTTAAAGTTTTCTACTTCACTCTGTGTAAGTTTTGGTAAGTTGTGTTTTTCTAAAAATGTATCCCTCTCTTCTAAGTTTTCGAATTTGTTGGAGTACAACTCTTCGTAGTATTCTATTATTATCCTTTTGATTTCACTTGGTTCCATTGTGACATCACCTATGTGGTTTCCAATGTGAGTTATTTGTGTCTTCTCTCTCTTTTCTTTTGTTAGGTTTGACAATGGTTTGTCAATTTTTTTAATCCTTTCAAATAACCAGCTTCTTGTCCTGTTGATTCTTTCTATAGTTTTTCTGTTTTCCATCTCATTTATTCCTGCTCTTATATTTATTATTTCTTTTCTTTTGGTGACTGTAAGTTCCCTCTGTTGGTTAGTTTCTAATTGTTGGAGATGCATGAGCTTTTATGTTCCCAGTTTCTGCTCACCACTGGGATGGAGAACGTTGTCCTAGTGTATTGTTATGCCAACTGACCATGGTATCCCCTGAAACTATGGTACTGAATCCCCAGGCTCAGTGATTGATTTCCTCAACATGTCTTGCATCAGTATATTGAAACATTTCAATTTGTATTTTGCCAGTACCTTTAGTGTAGAATGGACTTCTTCCTTCAATACCATCAGCTCTTCATCTAACTTTTGAAATGGCTGAGCATCGACTAATCCTTTTTTGTACAGTGATTCTTGCATTCCTTCCATCTTATTTTGATGCTTCCTGCATCATTGAAAGGCTTGAATATTTTTCTTCATATTTTTCTGCACGAGAAATGCTAGCATGTTCTTTCCTTTTGGTTTTCTAACTTCATATCTTTGCACATTTCATTATACTTGACTTTGTCTTCTTGAACTGTCCTTTGACATTTTCTGTTCAGCTCTTTTTCTTCCTCTTTTTTTCCAGTGGCCTTAGCTTCTCTATAATGAAGAGCAAGTTTGAGAGTCTCTTTTGACATCCATTTTGGTCTTTTCTTTCTTTCTTGTCTTTTCAATGATCTTTTGTTTTGTTCATGAATGATCTTCTTAATGTTGTTCTATAATTCTTCTGGTTTTTGGTCATTAGTGTCTAATGTATTAGATATGTTCTTGAGATGGTCTCTAAATTCATGTGGGATATATTCAAGGTCATATTTTGGCTCTCTGGATTTGTTTTAGTTTTCTCCAGCTTTACCCGGAACTTGCATATGAGCAGTTGATGGTCTATTACACATTTGTTTCCTGGCCTTGTTTTGACTGATGGTATTGAACCTCTCCATCAGCTCTTCCCAAAGATGTAGTCAGTTTAATTCCTGTGTATTCCATCTGTTGAGGTCTAAGTGTATAGTCACCTTTTATGTTGTTTTTTTAAAAAAGCATTCGCAATGAATACATTTCTTCCACTTCAAACTGAACTCATATAGGAACAATTTATGATCTGTTCCACAGTGAGCCTCTAGCCTTGTTGTGGCTGATGATACTGAGCTTCTCCATTGTCTCCTCCCACAAATGGAGTTGATTTGATTCATGTGTGTTCCATCTGGTGATGTCACATGTATAGTCTATAGTCACTGTTTATATTTTTGTAGAAAGGAATATGCAATGAGCAAGTCATTGGTCTTGCAGAATTTTATCATGTAACCTCCAGCATTATTTTTATCACCAAGATCACATTTTCCGACTACTGATTCTTCCTCTTTGTTTCATACTTTCACATTCCAGTTACAATAACGATCAATGTATCTTGATTGTATATGTGATCAATGTCAAACTGAAGAAATTGATAGGATTCTCTGATTTCTTCATCATTGCCATTAGTAGTTGTGCAAATTTGAATAATAGTCATATTAATTTGTCATCCTTGTTTTGTTGTTGTTACATGCCATGGAGTTAGTTCTGACTCATAGCCAACCTGTATAAGCTTTCTGAGAAGTGACTGGTGGGTTTGAACCACTGAGCTTGTGGTGAGCAGTCTAGTGCTTATCCTAGAGCACCATACTAGGACTCCTTGTAGGTGTATGAATATTCTTGGGCTTAGGGACCATTTTTCCTCCATGGCTTGTGCTCTTGCTTTCCCTGACTCTTTTGTCCTGTCTTTCCATCTCCTCTTCTTGAGTCCAACAAAGACCCCCTGCCTTCAGAAAGGTCTTCTTCAGGAGAGTTGCAGCTGAGAACCTCCAGGCTACCTTACTTGAAATACTCTCATGGGGCTTCTAAGACATGTGGTGCAGAGGATTGATCCTTGGGAATCAGGTGGTACCATGTTGTTGTTATTGTTATGTGTCGTAAAGTTGGTTCCAACTCATAGCGACCCTGTACAGGGTTTCTGAAGCTGTAAATCTTTATGGGAGCAGAATGCCTCATCTTTCTCCCGAGTAACAGCTGGTAGTTTTGAATTGCTGACCTTGTGGTTTGCAGTCTGATTCGTAACCACTACGCTACCAGAGCTCCTTGGTACCATGATAGGGAATACAAAAGAAGAAGGGAGTGGAGAGAGGATTATGAGATTAGTTGAATCCAAGATGCCCCAGTGACCTCTAGGTGGACATGTAATATTGCTTATGAAGTTCAGGGGAGAAATTGAGCTGGAAGTATCAGTGTAGGAAATGACAGAAGAAACCTTCCCCAGTTGAAGCTGGGGAGGCAGCAAAGAGAACAGCCTCCTCTGAGAACTGTGTCTATACCAGGGCGAATATTCATGGCCTTCTTATGTGCTTAGATGATGGAACCTTTTATGGGCTCATCTTGGCACAAAATGCTAGGGATTCTGCCAGGTCGACAGACCTTTGGAGGCTTAAAATACAGAGAGACAATGGGCAAATCCTTCAGATTCTTGAGGTTACTACAACTCATTCTCTTACCTTTACCTTCCTTGGTCCTGTTCCTCTGGCCATAAATTTGGGTCATCTTCCTTTTGGTATGTAATCCTGGGTTTTGTTTTGTCTCATGAAAACCTTATAACAGTTTAGGGTGGCATCCAGAAACACTGGAAGGGAGTCAGTGCCACTAGAGTTAGGGTTAACTCTTTCTGAACTTATTGGTTAGAGTGGAGTAGTCGTTCCTTCAAGCTCCATGACCTACAGCCCCTTTCAGGTCACTGTCATGAATAAATGACCAAATGAGAGAAACTAGGATCCGAGTCTTTTCCCTTAATTGTGTGAACCTGATAGCAGGATGAGTCTGGAAGAGCTCAGGGGAACACACTTTGAGATGTAACCCCCTACCCTTATGTTTTCTAAAGTTTCTGGAGCTCGAGATAAATTGAGTGACTTGTCGCCACAGGCAACAAGAGAGTGAAAGAAGCCTCAGTCTCACCCAGCAGGAACCACCTCATTTGCATGAATTGGAAACAATTTTTGTGTGAGTTTAATTAATCACAGTTTACATGCTAATAACCCTTGAAATATTTTTATGGGTAAATAATGGCTATTCCCCGCTGTGGGGGGAATCCTTTAGTTCTAACATTCACTTGTGATTTATTCCCCATTAAGTGATTAGAGAGTGCGAATGATACCTACAGTCATGCTAGGTGGGAAAAGTGTTGACATTCATTTCATGGAAGAAACCTGGCTCAGGTAGGGTCTTCCTCAATAGTGGTGCTTGATGTCTAGATGTGCCAGCTAGAGGGGCCATCTTGGTTATATATTATGTCATGAATATAATTCTGCTCTATTTATTATTATCACTACCACCACCAATACAAACATTACCATTGCTATCAACACTGTGATTACCATTGTTACCAGCACACTCCCATCGTGACTCTCTTTATAACTACTTCTGCCAGTGTGATCATCACTATGACAGTCATTCTAGATGGTCTGTCATCATCACCATCATCACCACCACCATAGCCTTTAAACCACCATCATTACTGCACAATCACACCATCCCCATTTTCATTAGCTTTCTGTACTGTGGGGATGCCCATTCCCTTCCATGAAGACACCAAATATCATTCTTCAATTCTCCTCCTCCTCTCCCTTTTCATGCTCTCTGGCTTTTTAATTTTTATTTATTAAGATTTTATTGTGAATTGAGTGATAGTTTACATGGGACAACATTAGTTTTACACTAAACCAATTGCATTTTGTTTCATTGCAATGATTACAATTCCCTCCATGTACCATTAGTTAATAATATTTGCCTCTATGCCCCTTCCCTTTTTGCAATGTACACAAAAAAACACAGGAATATATAATAATTTAAACAACTGTAGGGCACATTTTGCAAACCAGCCTCCTGCCCGCCAGCACACAGCCTTTCTATACCCATGAGTCTAGAGTCCTCAGTTGCTCTATCTCTCCATGCTATCACCGTTGCCTCCATCTCTGGTGTCGCTGCTTTTCTGGTTAGGGTCCCATTTCTGCTCATGCTCTTATTTCTTGATGGTCCTAGGGTCCTCTGTTCCTGGAATGTAAGAGTAACTACTCCCCCCTTTTTGTTACACAAATTCTTCTATCTTTACAGTTGTGACAATCAAAATTATTCATGATAACAATTACTCACTTTTGAATCAGAAGAATCTTATCCCCATCTCCTTTCACCACACCCATCTAGACAAGATGAAAACTATTCAGTGGGGATTCTACCTTCCCTGGCACATTCTGAAACTAAACTCCCTCTTGAAAACTTGTAAGCCAGCCACTGCATGCCTTTATAGTCCACATTTCCCCATTTTAGGTAGCCAGTGTCTTAAGCTTTGCCCATTTTTAAATTGGGTTATTTGTCTTTTTCTTGTAGAGGTGTTGTACTTCCCTATAGATTTTAGAGATTTGTCCCTTGTCTGATATGTTGTTGCAAATGATTTTTTTCTTTTTTACCAGTCCGTGGGCTCCTGTTTTAATCTTTTGATACACATAAGGGAATGGATCTTGGATTTTGTTAAAAGCCTTTTGTGCATCAATCAATATGATCATGTGATTCTTTTCCTTTTTAAATAAATTTATATGGTAGATTACATTGATTGTTTTTCTAATATTGAACCATCCTTGCATCACTGATATGGATCCCATTTTGTCATGATATATTAATTTTTTGATGCATTATTGAATTCTATTGGCTAGGATTTTGTTGAGAAATTTTGCATCTATGTTCATGAGGGATATTGGTTTATAATTTTCTTTTTTAATGATGTCCTTCCCTGGTTTTGGTATGAGTGTTATTCTTGCTTCATGAAATATATTATGAAGTTTTCCATCCTTTTCTATATTCTGGATTAATTTGAGTAGAATTGGTGACAGCTCTTCTCTGAATGTTTGGTAAAACTCACCAGTGAAGTCATCTGAATCTGACTTTTTTTCGATTGGGAGTTTTTTTAAGAACTGATAATTTTCTTCTTTTGTTATGGGTTTGTTCAAGTTTTCTACTTCACTCTGTGTAAATTTAGGTAGGTCGTGCGTTTCTAAAAATATATCCATCTCCTCTAGATTTAAAAATTTGTTGGAGTACAACTCTTCATAGTATTCTGTTATTATCCTTTTTATTTCTACTGGTTCTGTGATTTGTTATGCATGTTATTTGTGTCTTCTCCCTCTTTTCTTGTTCTACGTTTCCCAATGATTTGTCAATTTCCTTAACTCTTTTGAAGAACCAGCTTCTTGTCCTGTTGATTCTTTCTATAATTTTTCTGTTTTCTATCTCATCTATTTCTGCTCTAATCTTTATTGTTTTTTTCTTCTGGTGACTGTAGGTTTACTTTTCTGGTCTTTTTCTAATTGTTGGAGATGCTGTGTTAATATGTTGATTTGGATCTTTCTTCTTTTTTGATATGTGCATTTATTGCAATAAATTTTCCTTTCAGCTCTGGTTTTGCTGTGTCCCAAAGATTTTGGTATGTTGTGTTTTCATCGTCATTTGTTTCTAGGAATTTTATAAATTCACCTTTTGTTTGTTCTATTACCCAGTAGCTTTTAAGCAAGGTATTACTCTGTTTCCATGTATTTGACTTTATTTCCTTGGTCTTCCTATTGTTGATTTCTAATTTTATAGCATTGTGATCTGAGAAGATGCTTTGTAATATTTTGGTGTCTGTAAATTTATAGAAGCTTGTTTTTTGGTCTAATACCTGGTCTATTCTGGGAATGTTCCATGTGCATTGGAAAAAAATGTGTATTGTGCTGTTGTTGGGTTGAATGTTCTGTTGGTTAATCATGTTGTTTGGCTCCTCTGTGTCTTTGTCAAGTTTCTTTCTGGTTGTTTTACCTGTTTTCAAAAGTGGTGTATTAAAATCTCCTGCTATTATTGTAGATTTTTCTATTTCTTTCCTCAATTCTATTAGGGTTTGCTTTGTATATTTTGGTTCTCTTTCATTGGGAACATAGATATTTATTATGGTTATATCATCTTATTCAATTGATCCTTTAATCATTAGATAATATCCTTCTTTATCTCTTATGGTAGTTTTTTGCCTTAAAGTTTATTTTATCAGAGATTAGCATTGCCACTTGTGCTCATTTTATATTGTAATTAGCTTGGTATATATTTTTTCCATCCTTTAATTTTTATCTGTTTTTGTCTTTTTGTGTAAGGTGTGCCTCCATCAGACAGCATATTGAGGGATCTTGTTTTCTTATTCATTCTGCCACTTTCTGTCTCTTGACTGGTGCACAACAACAATTGCCTTCTTGCCCACATGGTTTCTGCTGACAGATCAGAGCTTAATCAGATTTGCTTTCCTTTGTAGGTAACACTTCTCTTTTCCCTATTTGCTTTCAGGATTCTCTCCTTGTCTTTGATTTTGGAGAACTTGATTATGATATGTCTTGTTGATTTTCTTTTAGGGTCTATCCTTCCTGAGGTATGTTCAGCTTTTTGAATGCTTATCTTCTTGTCTTTCAGGATGTTAGGGAAAATTTCTTCCAGCAGCTCAACTTTCTCCTTTATGGTCTTCTGTGATCCTTCTTGGTCTGGAACTCCAATAACCCTCAGGTTATTGCTCTTCTTTTTGTCCCACATGAATATTAGACTTTTTCAGATTTTTAAATTCTTTTTTCTGCTTGCTCTTTCATCTTAGCAGTAACAAGAGATTTGTGTTCAAGCTCACTGGCTCTAGCTTCCATCTCCTCATTTCAACTCCTTTCCCTTTTCAGTGTATTGTCTATTTCTGATATTTTATTACTAATGGCTTGATCTCTTTTTGTAGGTTTTTAATTGCTTCTAATGCTATTTCTATTTTATTTTATTGTCCCTGTAGCATTTTCCTGATGTCTTCCTTATTTTTCTCAACCCTCTATTGAACATTTGGATTAACCTCAGTATCATTCTCTTGAATTCCTTCTCAGGCAGTTTCAAAGCTTGCCCTCCTTCCAATGGGAATTCTAGGTCTACTTCCAGCTCATTTCTTTCAGCTATTCTATCTTGTTTCTGGACATGAACAGAAAACTTTTGTTGCTTTTTAGGCATTGTGGTGCTGTTTATTTTGAATAATTTGATAATATATGTTAGTGTATTATCAAGTTGTCTTATACCTCCTGGTAGATGTGATCAGGAGATGGGCTTCTCTTTTCACTTCTCAACTCAGAGTGATTTTATTAGGTGTTGGTTATTTAGGCTGCTCTGGCATTATACAGTAGCTGGAATTGGCCTGGATGGTTTGATTTTATAGGGTGCAATTGTAGCTTGGCTGTTTGACCACAATTGTTGTCTCTTCTTGGGTAAGATAAGGAGAGAAAAAGCACCTCCCAAGGTCAGAGGGGGACCAAAAAATAACCAGATTGGACATTAAAGTCTATAAATACACAAAAGTAGCAAAATATAAGTAAGACTTTAATGCCCTTTTAAGTCTTCTTGCTGTCAAGGCCGCCTGAGAAATTTCAAGATGTTACCGTTGCTCCTTATGATGAAACTCAAGATTTAGATTTTGGTATTTTCCTTTTTTGCCACTTTCACCTCTCCTCAAGCCCATTCAAGTGTTTCTCCTAGTGGAGACACAGCCCAGGGCTGTCCAGAGCTGTTTTGGAAGACCCTCCCATTTTAAGCTATTCCTGCTGACTCCTCCCCCTTCTGCAATTCTGCACCCAGTGATCTTTGCTGAGCACAACTGTGTGCATGCATAGTAGAAAACTCTGGTTGGGGGGAGGGTGCCCACTTGCTTAGGCACCCCCTCTAGTCACTAGAGTTGAGGTGCACAGGCAGATAAAGACAAATGAATGGAAAAAGATGTTTGCACCTTTATCTCTGAACCTTCGTCAGACCTCTGTGATGGGAGTACTCTCTTGAACTTGTATTTGCTCCATCCCACTCAGAATGGCTATGCCCAGACTTGCTAGCCACCACAAATCAGAAAACACCACTTTTCTTCTGCTTCAAATTCCACTCACAATAAGTCTTTGATCCTCCTAAATATTCCTTTATATGGAGTTCAGAGTTCCGGGACCAGTCCCTGAATCTGTTTTGTCAGTATTCCGTGTTATTATTGGTGGAGGTCTGCACAGCCCTTCTCCCTCATCTGCCATCAAGCCCCACCTCAGCCCTCTCGGTCTTATCCACACCAGGACTCCATTAGACCTCCCATATTGAAAAAAATTTAAGTGTTAATGCTACTTATTTATGTACAAATAAAACTAGGTATCAATTCATTTTGCATATACTTTTTAATTGAATCTAAAATGTCATCAGTTGCAAGATGCATGATTATTTATTTTATGAGACAATAAAAGAGAAAAAAGTGCTGCTAATTGCAATTGTAAGAGACTATAGATTTAATCATGCATCCCAATTTCAGAAATGTCTAAATTTCAAAAAAATTGTTTTAGAATCAACAACAAAAGATGTTCAGAAACAACTAGATGATCAAAATAAATGAGTAACTAAATATGCACACAGTGATAAAATTTAACTTAATAATATTTAGTATGACAGATGGTGATGTTTTGTTGAAATTGAGCTGACACTTATTCAAAGTGAATTGCTGCTATAGCACAGGTTCTTTTGGTTTAACTGCCTATGTTATTTGGTATGGTACATTACTACATAGTTTTTTTGTTTGAGAAGCTTTAATTGGTTGACACCAATTTACATAATTAGTCCTTTATCTGGCATTAGTACATCTTGTATGTGCTTTCCCCATTGAGCTGTGACAATGCATCTGTTATCTCTAGACCCCAAGGGATCACAAAGAGAAACATCATATGACCACTGACATTCCATGCTGGCTGACCAGGAGATGATTCAGAATGTGCTAGCATTTGGTGAACACTCACAGTTTGAAAACTTCTTGTAGTCCATTCATGAATCTAAGCAGCAATCAGTGAACTTAGGGACCGTTTGTGTCTGGTTTAGACACTAGTCTTCAAGATCAAATCTCAATTTCTACCATCATCTAGCCCTTGCCTCATTCCTGGTCTTTGCTGTAGTCCCAACTATATCCTTGCTATTCCAGGATGGCATGCACTCTTACCTGTTCCTGGATCTTTGCACTTGTCTGGAATGCCCTTCCCTCCCTTGTCCACACAGAGAATTGTTTCTCATTCTTGAAACCTCACTTGCAGCTTACTCCTAAGGGGAATCTGGTTCCTCATGTCAAAGTCTTGGTAATGCATCATTTCACATTTACATGCTTAAGAGAAAGGATTTCTGAAGTGTATTCCAAGGATCCCTGGTGACACAGTGGTTAAGCACTCACCTGCTAACTGAAAGAAGTCTTGGTGTGACTGTGGGTTAATGCGGCTAGACTGCCAAGTCGGTGCTAGTCTAAAGGTCCTCACCAGTCACTCTGCAGGAGAAAGATGTGCCAGTCTGCTTCTGTCAAGATTACACTGGGTTGGAGGCCCTCGGGGGCAGGTCTGCTCTGTCCTCTAGGGGCGCTATGAGTCAGAAGTGACGTGACAGATAATGCTTAGTACGGAGATGGGTACAGAGTAAGAACTGAATATATTTAACAAAAATCTTTAAGTTTCCCTTTTTTACAGTTATTTATGTTTACTTCCAAATTCCTTCTTCCCTTTGTCTTCACCCTCTGCCATTCCCCTTTCCTCTTCTCACTTCCTGTCTTACAGGCCCTTCAAATGCCACCCCCCTCCCTCTGTGCTCTCCTCTCCCTCTTGCAGTTTCTCTGTCTCTTGGCCTCTGAATCCCCGGGCATCAATCTTTTAGCTCATGCACTTCTCTGCTTGGATGGACCCAGCTAGCAGGACCCTTTGAGGCCCCAGTGTACACAGGGGAGGGGAAGCAAAGCTCAGTGGTGGCTCAGGAAAGTGGGGCTGTGATGAGCCTCCACCAGGCCTGGAGACTGTGGAAGTGTCTCCTTATGAACAATCTCTTTCTAGACACCCAACTAGTCATTGATTGGATCTGGTGCCTCACCTCATGGACCCTCCATTTCTCCACTAATAAAACAGGGCAGTGATGACACAATGGCCTCTCAGGATTGTGGGAGAAGTTAAACAAGAAGATACATATGAGAACACTGAACACAGTGCTAGGCCATAGGAGCCATTTACCAACGAGCAATGCAGAGTCCTGGTGTGGCGCTGTGGGTTAATGCGCCAGACTGCAAGGTTGGTGGTTCAAGCTCACCAGCTGCTCCTTGGAAATCCTATACAGGGTCACTATGGGTCTTAACAGCAACAATGCACAGAGACTCCATATGTGTCAGAGTAGGACGGGAGTCCACAGGATTACCAATGACTGAGTTTTTGGAAGTGAATGACCAGGATTTACTTCTGAGGTGCCACTGGGTAGACTCAAACCTGCAACCTTTCAGCAGCTGAGCATATCAGTATGCACAACACCCAGGGACTCCTTGCCCATGATTGTTGATAAGTGCCTTCAAGTTGGTTCCGACTTAGAGCAACCCTGTATAGGGTTTCTGAGACAAAAAGCAAAAGCAAAAACAATCTTTGCAGATTCAGAAAGCCTCATCTTTCTCCCACAGAGTGGCTGGTGGGCTCGAACCGCAGACCTTGTGCTTTTTGTATGAAGCCATTGCACTCCCCTGTCCACAAGTTTCCTATCTCCTTTCACCCACTGCCTTTGGAAACAAAATGGAAAGTAGTTGCCCTGAGTTCTAGTCCTTGCTTCACCATATGGGACTGTGGAGAGTCCATTTTTCTTCTCTATAAAGTGGGAGTGAATAATCTCTGTGAGGACTAGATTAAACGAGGCAGTATTTGAGCAAGAAGTGACCACGGTACTTGGCAGGCAGTAACAGTAATCGTAACTGCATTTACTGTGTGCGGCAGAGTCGTGGGGTGGTGCTGAGGGCTAATGTACTGGACTGAAAAGGCGGTTTGAACCGCAAGGTTGGCAGTTCAAGTTCACTAGCCACTTCTCGAAAACCCTATACAGAGTCACTATGGGTCGGAATTGACTTGACGGTACTTCACAACAATAGCAGCAGCAGCAAGAAATTCTCCACAAACCTGGGCTAAAAACAAGACAGAGAAAGAGTGCTTTGAGTTTTCCCATCAATTGCTTCAGCATCCGCTATCCTTTGTTGTTTCTGTTGTTTGGTGCCATTGAGTTGTTACTGACTCATAGCGACCCTGTGTACAGCAGAATGAAACACTGCCTGTTCCTGGGCCAACCTCACTACTGTTGCCATGCTTGAGCCCACTGATGCTGCCACTTTGCCAATCCATCTCGTTGGGGGTCTTACTCTTTTTCTCTGACCCTTAACCTTACCAAACATGATATACTCTTGACAATGTGTCTAAAGTATGAGAGACAAGGTCTGGTCATCCTGGCTTCCCAGGAGCACTCTGGCTGCACTTCTTTTAATACAGATCTGTTGGTTCTTTTGGCAGCCCATGGCACTTTCAATATTCTTCTCCAACACCATAACTCAATTGCATCTTTTCTTCTACAATCTTCCTTATTCATTGTCCAAATTCCGCATGCATGTGAGGTTATTGAAAATGCCATGGCTTGCATCAGGTACATCTCAGTCCTGAAACTGACATCTTTGCTGTTCAACACTTTAAAGAGGTCTTGTGCAGCAGAATTGCCTAACACAATATGTCGTTTCATTTCTTGACTGATGCTTCCATGAGTATTGATGGTTGATCCAAGCAAAGTGAAGTTATTGACAACTTCAATCTTTTCTCCATTATGTTGTTGTTAAGTGCTGTCAAATTGGTTCCAACTCATAGTGACCCTCGGTTTCCAAGGAGTGGCTGGTGGATTTGAACCACTAACCTTGTGGTTAGGCAGTCCAGTGCTTATCCAAACCAGAACTCCCACCTTCCTTATTAGGAAATGTATCACCTTTCTTTTAAAGTCTTTTCCTTGAGCCCCTTGAACTACCTCTGCATGCCAAAGGCTTTCGGAGTTCAGAAGGGAGTCTGCACCTCCAACCACACTGATCAGGCCCTCCTGCAGCTGCTTCCTGTTACCCAAAAGGGCCGCTGTTGAAGTGAAGTTGTGTGCAGTCTTGTGGATGCTCTGTTCTGGGGTCATGTTAGACCCAGTTTATGGATGTCTGCTGATTCAAGCACTATGGGAGCCCAGGTTACATCTCTGTGGTCAGCTGTGTCAGATAACATACACAGTTAACCATTGGGGGATAAGTTGTACCAGGGGCACTGATTTAGTGCCAGTTCCTAAGTCTGATTACCTTGACAGGCTCAAAATCAGTACCTCTTTTCTCCCCTGCTGCCCATTTATCATACAATGAGACAGCAGTTATTTGGCTCATTCAAATCTATAAGCTCTTGTTACATCCATCTTAAAGGATGACCACTTGCTTTGTACGCCTCCTTTGGATGCAGGCAACCTTCAGTGATAACCAAATGTCAGTCTGTCCCCAGTCACACTGTGCTATAGTGGCAGCTTCTGCTAATACAGGTGAGGGAGGAATCCAGAAGTTGACTGCTGTACAGGGTAGTCAACCACAAGTCTCAAATGTAGCCTGGATACCATGTGGAAAGAGTACAGGTGCTGGAAATCAGTCGTGTTTGCCTTTCCAGGGTCCCACTGCTTCTTCAATTGTTAACAGAACCTCGGTTTTCTTTTTGGGAACCATCCCTTCTGCCACGGAAATTTTTGCTGGTGCTCAGGGAAAAGCATCCTCTTTCTGTTTGGGGTGCTAAACATGAAGCTGCTGGTTCTGTTTAGCCACAAAGTTGTGAAAGCTTGACTGAGAATGAGTTCCAAGTCTGTAGAAAGTGGAGGCCAGGGATAGAGAGATTTCTGATGATATTGAGCTCCAGGATCAAGCTGAGACTGAAGTGACCCCTACTGATCTTTCACACTCCAGAACATATGTCCATTTTATACTTACAGCGGTTGAATTGGATTGCTTTGGTTACCTGTGATAGTATACGAATGACTTCAGCCACTGAGGACAAGTAGTAAAGAGTTCTCACTAATGAAAGTCAGACAGACAGACAAGCAGGCAGATGTGACCTCTGACAGAACATCTTTCCACTCTTTGGAGAACAGAGCTGCCCGTCCCTCCCCCTTTCTGGATGTTCAACTTGTATCGGATGCAGTCAGGACACGGTTCCAGTACCAGGCAGGCTGAAAATATTGCAAAGCATCTGGGGAAAACGGCATTGTTTCCAATTTATGCTTTTGCTTCCCCTCCTGTCTCTTGCATTTTCGCTTTTATTTAAGGCTGTGTTCAATGTTGTAATTACTTTTTAAGTCTGTGCCGCCTGTGTCTGGGGCAGGTGGATTCCCACTGTTGCTGGGTTTGTACTGTAAACAAACCCTGGCACTTGCCTGGGAGGCGCCCGCTGAAATATTGTCCTAAATAAATAAAAGGCAAATTAGATGTTGGAAAATAACTTTAAATTACATTTTAATTCTTGAGGAATTACATTTTACATCTGCGTTTGGGACAAATTAGTTCATCATGAATAATAGGTCTGGAGCGAGCTCCAAAGGGGGAGGACAGCAGTGGTGGGCAGTGGCTGTCTGGAGGGAGATAGGAATAGGTGTCTCCAAGGAGTTGCTGTTGTTAAGTGCCATCAAGTCGGTTTCGACTCATAGTGACCCTGTATAGGGTTTCCAAGGAGCAGCTGGTGAGTTTGAACCTCCAACCTTGCAGTTCAAACCACCGTTGTGGTCCAGTGCTTATCCTACAGCGCCACAGCAGGAGAACTAGGGGAAAACTGAGGGGACTTGTAAAGGGGTGGGTCATGGGAATGGGGAGGGGAGGAGCATGAATGTTCAGACACCCTGGATCTGACTGCTGGACCTTCCGGAAATGACAATGGCAAGTCACAAGCCCATTTCCCAGTGGACGGACGGGAGCCTGGACATTGTGCCCATTATGTACTGAGTGCCTGGCCCCATGGAGTCCGTGTAGCCAATGGTGGGGACAAGATGTGGTGTTGTCACTGCCACTGCTGACTTGCAGCGAGACCAGCCATGCTAAGGGACATTGGTTTCCTTTGTTAGTGGGTAACTTGGAGGGGAGGGCACATTCTCAACAGCAGGAACTGCTAGCATCTATCTGACTTGGGCTTTGAGCAAATTACTTACCTTTCCAAGCCTCAGTTTCTTTATCTGTAAAATGGATCAGAACTAACTTACCTCTGAAAGTTGCTGTGTGGATTCAATGTAATAGTGAATGTTATCTGCTTGGTACAACTTAGATCATGGAATGGTAATTAATACCATTCAATCGTATTACTTGTACAATGATTCCGACTCATACTGACCCTGCACAGGGTTTCTGAGAGTGGCTCGTGGGTTTGAACTAATGGTCTTGCAGTTTGCATGGTTAGCAGTCTAGTGCTTATTCTACAGCACCACACCAGGACCCAAAGTTTCGATTAGGCACCAAGATAGGAGAGATGGAAAATTTCAAAGTGAGGTTACAATTTGTTGTATGCTTATTTTCAAATGAAATTGTTAGAAATCTGTACCAGGATTTACCTCTTCTGGGGAACTCCTCTTACCTCATTCAGAAAGAAGAAATATTAGCAGGTGATGGTGGTGTGCAGTGGA
>NW_006408552.1:23042435-23046266 GCF_000296735.1 Chrysochloris asiatica | reverse complement strand
GCTACCAGAGCTCCTTAAGAGCAGATGAGAGGGAGGCCGATTTGTGAGGGAGGTGTATTTGGAAGAAGCTGTGCTGAAAGAATCGATTCCACTCTCCCTGCACTCTTCACCTCAAGTCTAGAGGTGCTGTGGTGTGTGCAGCCTTGAGTCTAGTATGCGAGCTGGATTCATGAGGACAAGACAGGCTTTGCTGCAGTAGCGAAGAGCCCAGCCATCTCACTGGCTTAATTCCACAAAGATTTTGTTCCTGCACAAGTCGAGTCTGCAGCACTTCAGGCTGTATGACTCCAGAGTGTGGTTGTGCCGTTAAGAACAGGTGGCCTTCAAGGGAGAAGGTGGAAGTACCTGACTCTTATCTGTCCAGAAGACACTCTGGCAACTCTGTTCACTTCATTGATTGGAACTTGTCACAGAACCCAACCCCACTGCCAAGGATATGAATATGGGTATTTGATACGCAGTATTGCTTTCTGAATCTGAAATGCTTCCTTCATGCAGATGGAGACATGGACCACTAGTACTTGAACATCTGGAGAGCTCCACTGGGCAAGAGATCTCCTTGTCTCTGGAGGACTAGGGATGCCCTTGTGTGGCTCTTGAGGATAAGCACTGGACTGCAAGGTTGGCTTGAACTGCAAGGTTGGTTCTTCAGAAACCCTATACAGGGTCGCTGTGAGTCAGAAAGGACTAGAGGGCACTTAACAACAACAAAGCTCAGAAATCCTGGTGTGGTGCTGTAGGTTAAGCACTGGACCACAAGGTTGGTTTGAATCATAGGTTTGGGAGTTCAAACTCACCAGCCACTCCTTGGAAACCCTATACAGGTTAGCTATGAATCAAAACTGACTTGATGACTTTTAAGAACAGGTTATGGCAAGGAGAGCTGCCATGGGGTCATCTTGCATCCCGTCTCCTAGAATAAGACGGCAAATGCATAGAACTGAGGACCAGATAGCATCCACCTAAGTTCAGAGAAAAAGTTGGAGAGGCTCCAACAGGAAACTCCAAAGAGCCAAGTCCCCCATGAATCATCTGCCATGCCAGGTCCCAGGGACGAAGACAAAGTCGGCTTGCACGGTACCAGTTCAGGCAACACCTGCCATGCTATTTCCCCTTCTTCCCTTTCTGTGTGACATCCCCATAAAGGAGAAGTCTTGGTTTGCCCGCTGGAGGAGGCGGGACGAAGGAGAGCGGCCAATCATGACGGCCTTTCCCCATGCGGATTTCCAGTTGGACACAGAACTGACCAGGAAGTGAGTGGGCGGGAGGAACTGAAGGATGTGATGGAGTACAGAGTTTAATACTTTGGTCTAGACACTCTTGTAGCCGTATTTTGTTTCCTCAACAAATATCTGTCGAACATCACTCTTCTAAGTGCTGGGCCTCTTCAGTGAACCAAGCAAAGCTGTTAGCTCCGTGGGGCTGGCATTTTAATGCCTGCGCCGTGGAGTGATTATAGGACAGTCGTGGGTGGAGGTGGCCAGGGGGCGTTTTCATCCTGGGTGGGGAAGGTCCTTCCCATGCCAATTGCACTTGTGGGGAAGGCTGGAATCTCCCAGATTTACAGATGAGAGAACTGAAACCAGCTGGAGTCATTCCCAAGCCTCTGAGTTTCCCATGGAGCCTTTCATCTGGAGCTTCCTTCCCCTTCTGGGGGGTCTTACCATCCCATATAAGTGTGAGGGTCGATCTCCCGAGAGCCATCTGTGCCTCCTGCGGTCTCCATGAAGATGAGCTTCTGAAAGGGTAGGTCTAACATGGCTGCTGCCTTGGAGGTTCAGACTGCAGTTTCTCTCCACCTCCCCTCATAGACCCGGAGGACCTGAAGATAGGAACCAGGTCAATCAGTGGATGCAGACAGGTGTGGTGCCCTGTGAGACACCGTGCCTACCTGGCCTGCTGTTCTCAACCAGAGCTACAGCAGAATTACCTGGGTATCTTGTAAAACTCTCCAGGCCCAGGCTGCCCCCCAGGCCAATTAAAGTAGACTCTCTTACAGTGGGGCTCAGACATCAGTATTTTATTTATTTACAATTCAGTGACTTTCATTATATTCAGAGTTGTGCATCCATCACTATTCATCAATTTTAGAACATTTCCATTATCCTAGGAAGATTTCAGGCAACCCTTAGCTGCCAGCCTCTACTCCCTCCCACACCTAGCCCGAGGCAACCAGGGATCTACTGTCTGTCTCTCTGGATTTGCCTATTCTGGATATTTTCATGTAAATGAAACCATACAATATATGGTCTCTTGTGAGTGACTTATTTCACATAACACAGTGTTTTTAAGGTTCCTCATGTTGTAACTTGTGTCAGTACTTAATTTCTTTTTTATTTATTGCCTAATAACATTCCATTGTATTGATAGACTGTATTGTTTGCCAATAATTCATCAGTTGATGGAAACGTGGGTTATTTCCACTTTTTGACTATTATAACAATGTTACTATGGACTGTTGGGTTGGACCCGATTCAGTGGCATTAACAACAACAACTATGTACAGTCATGACAAGTTTTTATATAGATGTGTGCTTTCATTTCTCTTCATATTGAAAGGAGTGGAATTATGGAATCAGTCCTGTTGTGCACTGTGGGTTAATGCACCAGACTGCAAAGCCATCTGAACTGCAAGGTTGGCAATTCAAACTCACCAGCTGCTCCTTGGAAACACTATACAGGGTTGCTATGGGTCAGAATTGACTTGATGGCACTTAACAACAACAACATGGTAACTCTAGTAGTGTAGTGGTTACGTGTTGGGCTGCTAACCTCAAGGTCAGCAGTTCAAAACTACCAGCAGTTCTGTGGGAGAAAGAGAAGCCTTTCTGTTCCCATAAATATTTACAGCCTTGGAAACCCAATACACGGTTGCTAGGAGTCGGAACTGACTCCATGGCACATCACCACCACCACCACCATGGTAACTCTAGGACTCTTGGGTGTGACACTGGACTTTGAACCCCAGGATTGGCAATTCAAAGCCACCAGCTGCTCCTTGGAAACCCTATACAGGGTGGCTAAGAGTCAGAATCAACTTGACAGCACTTAACAACAACAACATCATGATAACTCTGTGGTGCTGTAGGATAAACATTGGATCAGAAGGTTGGCAGTTCAAACCCACTAGCTGCTCTTGGGAAACTCTATACAAGATTGCTGTGAGTCAGAACCAACTTGATGGCACTTCACAACAACAACAATAAGAGTTCTTATGCTTAGCCTTTTGGTGACCTTCCAGTCTGTTTTCTAAAGTGGTGGCACCATTTTACATTCTCATTAGCAATGTGTGAGGGTTCTGATTTCTCCTTATCTTGGGTAACAGTCATTAATGTCTGTCTTTTTGTATCTAACCATCCTAGAGGGTATGAAGTGGTATATCTTGTGGTGTTGACTTGCACTTCTCTGATGGTTGATGATGGTGAACATCTTTTCTCGTGCTTACAGCCATTTGTATTTCTTCTTTGGAAAATGCCCGTGTAGGTTCTTTGACCATTTCTAACACTGGGTTACTTGTCTTTTTATGATTTGGTTGTAACAGTTCTTGATATATTCTAGATACATGTTTCTCATTGGAGAAATGACTTGCACACATTTTCTCCCATTCTGTGGGTTGTCTTTTCACTTTTTTGGTGGTGTCTTCTGAATACGAAAGTTCTTAATTTTGATAAGACCACTTAATCTGCTTTTTATTTTGTCTCTTGTTTTCTTGTGTCATATCTAAGGCTCTATTGCCAAATCCAAGGTCACAAAGATATTCTCTTGTACTTTCTTTGAAGAGCTTTATAGTTTTAGTTCTTCCATTTAGATCTTTGATTCCTTTTGAGTTAC
>NW_006408552.1:22998329-23041995 GCF_000296735.1 Chrysochloris asiatica | reverse complement strand
TTCTGCTGTGCATGGGGTCGCTATGAGTCGGTTCCGACTTGATGACACCTGACAACAACATAAGATAGTGGTTCAAATTCATTCTTTTGCATGTAGCTATCTAGTTGTTCCAGCACCATTTGTTCAAAACATGATTTTTTCTCCCAACGAGTGGACCCTTGTTGAAAATCAGTTGATCATAGAGATATGGGTCTATTTCTGGACTCTCAATTTTATTCTGTTGGTCCAGGTGTCTGGCCTTAAGCTAGTGCCATAGTGTCCTAAGTACTGTAGCTTTGTAGTAAGTTTTGAAACTGTAAAGTATGAGTCCTTCAGTTTTGTTCCTTTTTTCAAGATTGTTTTGGCTATTCTGGGTTCCTTGAATTTTCATATGAATTTTATGATCAGCTTGTCCATTTTTGTAAAAACGTTATCTGAGATATTGATAGAAATTGCATGTAAGTCTTCTGATCTGTGCACTCTGGAGTGCCTTTTCATCTCTTTTATCTCATTTAACTTTTTTCAACAGTGTTTTGCAGACTTCAGAGTATAAGTTTTACAATTTTTGTGTAAAATACATCTGTATTTTCTGATGCTCCCCAGATGATTTTGCCGTGCTTCCAAACTTTCGAAGTGGTATAAATAGCTCTCCTATCTTCAATGCTTTTGTGTCAGGTTGCCCCGATGTATTTCATACATTACTCACATGAATCCTGGGAGCCTCAGGCCACTGAGTTTTTATGAATGAGGAAACTGAGACTCAGAAAGGTTAATAATTTATTTGTGATTGCACAGCTAGTGAGATCTTACCTGGCTGACTCCATAGTCTAGTCTCTTAGCCTCTGCTGCCAATTACCCACCTTGCCATGCACACTGCTCTTCACAACACCTTTTGGCTCCTGTAAAGACAGTTCCCTTTTTTTGGAATGCTCTCTCTGCACTTTCCAGAGTTTAGTAAATTTCAACTTATTTTTTGATACTCCTTTCAAATATTTCCTCTTTTGAGTGGCTTTCTCTGATTCCTTCTTCTCACCTTCAGAAGGCATGAAGGTGTCAGTCACCCCCTGTCCTGGGCTCTGTGCCTCTACTACATTTATACTATTATTTTAGGGTTATTACAGGCTGCTTTGCAATAGGCCTGCAAACTCTTTGACACACCTCCTAATCAGAGGTGGGGTCATGTGGTTCCCCATTCTTTCTCACCTTGAGTCAGGGCAGGATTGTGACTGTTGGAAATGAGTCTATATAATTGAGTCCTAAGAGGTCATACAACTTCTGCCATGTTTGCTCGAACAGTTGTTTTGGAGCGCTAGACTGCCATGTAAGAAGACCGACCATTCTGTGCCATCTTGCTAAAGAGGTTGCATGTCATTGCAGCAGATCAGCAGAGCTTGCCTGCCAGCCATACCAGTTTAGGCACACTTGGAGTGAAGGCGCCATCTTGGAAATGGACTTTTCCGCCCTCAGCCGTTAGTCACCCCCGATGAGGCCTCAGACATCATGGAACAGGGAATATCCACCCTGGTGTGCCTTTTCCAAATTCTTTAACCGCAGAATCTATAAGCATAATACAAGGGGCTTCAACAATTTATTCGAAAAGTTCCATTATCTTTTAATTCTGTTTCTCCAGGAACTTTTGAAGCTCCCTTGTGAAATAGTTGTTATTGTACATCTCTAGGTTTTGGGGTGTTAAACACTATACAGCAGTAAATAACCAAAGCTATTGGCTTGTGCATCGATCTCCCTAACTAGACAGAAGCCTTTGAGGTCACAGACAGGGTCAAACCCATCTTTCTGTCCCTGGTACCCAGCAGAGGTCCTAGGCCACAGTAGCTCAAGCAAACCATTGGTCCAAATTGCTTTGAGTGGGAGTTCTGCTCAGCCTTTTCTGGACTCGGCCCTCAACAAGTATCATCTGTTCCTTTACCTGAGATGTGGCTAGGCATTGGGCTAGGCTCAGTGATGAGAGGATAAGACCTGACTTCAATCTGTCCCACCTGGTGGGAAGGCAGAGGCAGCCACAGGCACAGCAGGTACAGTCGGAAAGGTGGACTCAGATAGTGGCAGTCACGTTTTAGGGCATCACCTTGTTTTACTGATATTTTAGCACTTACTACCTCTGGTAGCGTAGTGGTTACGAATTGGTCTGCAAACCGCAAGGTCAGCAGTTTGAAACTACCAGCTGTTCCACGGGAGAAAGATGAGGCTTTCTGTTCCCATAAAGATTTACAGCCTCGGAAACCCTGTACAGGGTCACTATGAGTCAGAACCGACTCTCCGGCACATCACAACAACAATAACATTACCACCCAGGATCTTGGGCATGATTGTTGACTTGCTCCTTGCCTGTGTTCATCATGAAGTACTGTGCTCACCACTGCCTCCCTACTATCTAGCATGGGGCCCCGAGTCTAGGAAGAACTCTAGAATTACTTGGTGGGTGTATGAATCTGTACTGTGTCTCCTGACGTGGAGGACTAGTGGTGGGGGAGCCACACAGCCAGGCACTGTCAGGGACAATGGTTACATCCTTGTGCATTTGGAAAGCTGGCTCCTACTTGAGGCTGTGCCCCTGGGGTTGTGAGAATATTTCAAAGACTGGGCAGTGGACTGGAGACACAAGGCCTCCAACACACCTCTTGAGGCCTTGGTGTTTTTCATCTGTCAAAAACCTACCATTGGGTAGGTCTGAGTCTATGGGCTCTGGGTGACCCCAGTGGTTAAGACCTGGGTGTGTTCTTCCCTATGAAGATGGAATAAATATGGCCAATCTCAAGGCTTTCGCAGGGGATATGAGACAGCAGATGCAAGGAGTTCAGGAGTTCTGGGCTTGGTCCCAGCAGTTCCCCCACCCTGAGCAAGCCCAGTGCTCAGTTCTCCCCGGGACCTTCTCAAAGCAGCCAGGGCCCTGGAATTTTCAGAGTCTGCCAGTGGCCGCTGGGCTGCAGCAAAGCGCTTCCCTGAACGATTCTTAAAAAAAAACCCACCCCAACAACGGTAAGGTAAAGGCTTTCTAGGATTGTTGCCTGAGGCAGACACAATTTAAATTAACTTAAACCATTTCCTGCTCCCCCTATTCGCCCCCTAACCTTTTTCACCAAAGCGGGAAGAGAAACCCTTTTCATGTAAAAGCTGCGGGAGGCGGTTTCCTCTCTCCTTCACCTTCCTTCCAGCAGATGCCATACCTAGGGATGCTAAAGTTTGCAGCCCGAGAGCGGCTGGTGGAATGCGGAAGTGACATTGAAGACCACTTGCTAGGGAACGTTCCTAGGCGCTGCCGGCTCCTGCAGGGGGCTCTGGAGTCGGGCGTGCAGGCAGTCAGTCCCAGGAGGGAGGACCCTTGTCTGGTCTGGCGGCCGCGCGGCGCTGCAGTGCTACGCATCGTAGGTAGGGGGCAGCAAGGCGCTGCAGATGCCTAGTCTCCAGCTCTCTTATGCGGACCACGTCCTGGCAGAGGTGGTGGGATGGAAAAGTCTGGGGAAGCTGTGCCACCATCTCTGGGTTCAGGACCCTGAAGTCGCCTGCCTGAGACTCAGTTCTCCTCACCTCTGCTCTGGCTGTTTGTAGTCTCCTGGGTCCAGTGCATACTGAGAGCAGCACACTCCTGCCTCCTTTTCTGTGTGGTGGTGTAGGATTACCACTGGACGGGTAACAAACAGTGAGGTTGGCAGTTCAAACCCATTAGATGCTGTTGGAGTTAGGAATGGATTCGCTGGCATCCAACAACAACAACAACAACAGATTATTTAAACTATATTTTCTTTCCTCATTCCTTTACCTCCACTACTTTTCTTCCTTCTCTTTATTCCATTCCTCCTTTTCCAACCCACTTCCTTCATGTTTCCTTCTCTTTCATTCACCACCCATCTACCCTCTACTTTTCTCCTTTCTCCTTTTTTTCTTTTCCTTTCATCCAGCCATCTTTCCATCTATCCTTTCAATATCCTTCCTTGTTTCTAACCTCTGCTCAGTCTTCCTTCACATGAATTCTTTCATCCACCCATTCATACACCTTTCCATTGATCTATCATCCTTCCATCTACCCATCCTCCATTATTTTTGCCTCCTTCCTCACCTCATTTTAGCCAGTGGTCAAGAGTGTGTACTCTGGAGTCAGACTGACTAGTTTTGAATTCTGCTACAAGCCAAAAGTCTCTAGGCAAGTTGCTAACTTTTCTGTAGCTCATTTCCTATGTCTGTGAAATGGAGACAGTGGACTAGTCTCATGGAGCTGCTGAGAGCATGAAAGCCAACAATCTGAAGAGGATTCCTATACAAGGCGTGGTACACGGTAGAAGCCCAGTGCAAGAAATGACCTATCTATTCATCTGATTCCTTGGCTCTCTACTCTGTCGGCACATTAGAATCATCTGGGAAGTTTTTAAAACATTGCCAGTAACTCCACCTCTCCAGAGAATGCTGGTGGGCTCAGACGCTCTCATTTTGAATGTCCGGTAGGGAATTAGAATGAGTGGTCAGGGTGGAGAGCTGCTGGAAAGACTGATGCCAGCTGAGGCCAGGCTGCATGCTGGGAGCCTGGGGTCTTGATTCTGTTCTGCACCTACTCCACCTGTCCCCAGCCCCCCACATGTCCCCTGGACTCCCACCTCTGCAGGGCGCAGACTTCCTTTCACAGGACAAGCACATTTACAACTCCAGTCCTTTGCACGATGCTTTCCCCATGCCTGGCATGCTTTCCATGTTCCTGGAAAATACTTTCTCACTTCTTAGCACCTGGTCAAACGTCCCTCTCTGAGAAGCTCTCCCTGGCCTCATTCCCCAGGTAATCAGCACCCCACACCCTCTACAGAAGTTGCCCCTTCTCAGCTCTTTCTCCTCTGGTGTGTGGGAGCTTCCCGAGGGCAGGGCCTGCATCTGGTTCAGCTCTGAGTAACCCAAGCCACACCCAGAGCAGACGCTGCTGCAGGTCTATGCAGTGACCACTGCAAATCCAGCTTCCCCAGGTCAGCCCCTCTAGCTGTCCTGTGGAGTCCTGGTGTGGCGCTGTGGGTTAACGCGCTGGACTGCAAAGCCAGTTGAACCTCAGGGTTGGCAGTTCAAGCTCACCATCTGCTCCTTGGAAACCCTATACAGGGTCGCTATGAGTCAGAACTGACTCAATGGCACTTGACAACGACAATAACAACAGCTGGCCTATGGCCCTTTGAGTGAAACTGCTTCTGGGGTGGCCTGCCCCTCTCCTGAGTGGGAGACAGTAAGGTCTTTGGTCCCAGAAACATATTGAGCAGGGAAATGACCTACCTTCAGTTCTTACAGGCACAGGTTTTGCCTAAGCTGGCAAATTCGCCACATTTCACACTCAGACACAGTTTGTCTGGCAAGCATAGTGATCATTTACCCCCTAAGAATTAGTTGTCAAATTTTCAAACTGGAAAATTTCACATGAAGATGGAGATTTTCACTATCTTTTGAAACATAAAGAGCTCTGCAATACAAGTCCCCAGTATCCGGCATCTGTGGGCTCTGTAGGCAATGTCTTCCTCGTTAGACAGGTATGGGTCCCCCTATCCTCCATGGCCCCGCTGGCCAGCTCACTCATGGGGCCAACACCTGGCCTTGGGTGCACTGGAGTTGAGGCACTCTTTTGAGATGACAGTTGAGGAAGCTGAGGCCCAGAGATGGCTGTGACTGTGGCAAGGTTAACACAGCAATATTTGGAGGCTTTCAGTCAGAATTCAAGGCTGTCATCTACCAGAGAGACTGAGTTCCAATGGTGTCTCCCTTGGAGAGAGACTGGATGGGGAAGGAGCTATAAGCCATGAGAAGCAGAGGGGAAGCTGTGGCGATTTCACCCAGAACAGAGGTGCTTCAGGGGGCAGGGGCAAGAATAGTGCTTATTCCAGGTGGCTAGGAGTTCAAACCCACCAGCTGCTCCTTGGAAACCTTATACAGGGTCCCTATGAGTTGGAACTGAATCGAGGCACTTAACAACAACAACAACAACAGAGCAAGAGCGCTGTGTGAGACGTTGTTGTGAAGTGCTGTCGAGTTGGTTCTGACTCATAGTGACCCTGTGTAGGGTTTCTGAGGAGCGACTGGTGGGTTTGAACCGTCAACCTTGCAGTTAGCAGTCCAGTGCTGGTCCCTCAGCATCACCCCAGGACTGGGAGGCGGTAGGAGTGGCTTTATGATGGACAGCAGCAGCATGCACTGAATGTTTACTATGCATCAGGTGCAGTGCCCAGTGAGTTACATACAGCATCACAAACATCTCAAGGCAGTACTCACGCCATTCCTCCTTCTTGTTTTTGCAAGAAACAAAGGTTCAGAAAGGATTAGCAAGTTGCCTAAGGTCACAGTGTTAGATGTTACTGGTACTATGCATATTGTGGTCTTTTCTGCTTCCTGAATACACAAGTGAGTACATTTGTCAGCCCCTGCCGGTTAGGTGGAGTTAACATCCTCAGTTACTAACCATAACATTGGAGGTTCAAGCCCACCCAGAGGCACCTCGGAAGAAAGGCCTGGTAATTGACTGCTGAGAACTCTGGGGAGCGTAGTTCTGCTCTGATCCAGAGCCGAAGTCAACTCAACAGCCACGTGACAAGTTCTGGCCAATAAAATGTGGGTGCCATTTGGGTTGGAAGCAGAGCTCTGCTGTGGTAGTTACTGGATCCCTCTCTTCTGCTATGCTGGTGGCTATGGCCAAACCACAGGTTCTAACCTGGTCTGCTGCAGATTTATATGAAGACAAATAAGCTTTCACTGTGCAGAGCCACTGAGACTTTGGGATTGTTTGTTACTCCAGCAATCCAGTCTACCTTGATGAATACAGCACACAGCCAAGTAGTAGTGCAGCTAGGATTTGAACTCAGACCTCTCAGAGACTACATTTGAAGCAAAACCAGGGCAGGTGGGCATTGGTCCCTGTATTTGAACCTCTTTGCATTATAATTACGGGGACCGCACAATAGGAAGGACCTGGTTGGCCTGGTGGCAGTAGGCCAGAGCTGTCATTGCCTGATGCCTTTTGGCAAGATTGGAAAATGCCAGCATCAAAACTTGCAGACAGGGTGTCTGCTTGAAAGGAAACCTGAGAGAGAATGGCAGAGCCTTCTTTGAAGACATGTTGCCTCACCTGGACTCCTGGTGTCCGTGAAGATGGTTTTGTGTGAAAAATACAAACATCAATGAGTCTGAGTTGAAAAGGCAGACACAGAGTCTAACTCTGAACGTGAAGACTTTTTTAGGATACCTTGAGCAATTTATTTTGCGAATATTTTACACTTTATGTATGTACAGTAATGATATAGGATAAGCATCTATGTCTAAGTAAGTTTAAAAGAACCCTTTCAATACATATAAAATAAAAATTCTAAGGGACAATAAAGCATCTTGCCTTGGTTTAATTGGCAGTGTTTTTCTTTCTTAGTGGTACATAAAGATGCATCCTACAATCGATGGCATCTGAGTGCTGCTGAATTATGGTCTTTGTGCATCCCAGGAGGCCCAGTTTGCTGCTGTTAGCTGCCTTGGGGCTGGACCCCTCTGTGGGGCTCCAGTCTCAGAGGCCCCTGCAGTGTTCCGGAACCTGGCTTTGCCTTTCTTCTCTGCAGATTCTCTTTCCGACAGCTCCTGGTTTATGTCTGCTCAGCGGAGCTATAGAGTTGAGGATAAACACGGGATCCACAGAGGAAATGAGGAATCCTCAGAATGTAATAAAGAGAAAGAGAGCACTCTCTCCGCGCCCTTTCCAGGGAAATCAAGTGAAATTCCTGGAATGAAGATAAAGGCAGCTGGAGTCTTTTCCTGCCTGTCTTCCTTAGTGTCAGAGCCTGGATTACAGCTGTGGCACAGACAGCTGCTCTGTGTGGGGGCTGGGCTTAAGGAGTGGAAAGGAGAGGGGAGCGAGCTACTGAGTCCCAGCCTGTCCCCTTTCCTGCTCAAGTGTCAGCCTTCACCTTATCCCCTGGCTGATCAGCCAGCACCAGCCACACACACTGCAGTAACAAACCACCCCACATCTATCTCATTCTCAGAGGCCTCGTAGACCTGCTTCATGCTCAGGGGCCCCGGAGCCTAGAGTCTGCCATCTGGGGCAGCTCACAATACCCAGTCAAAACTGATATGTAGCTCTCTGCTCATGCATCAGAGCTAAAACAAGTCATAAAGTCCCACCTAACTGAAAAGGAAGGAGCTCTGGCAGCGTAGTGGTTACAAATCAGGCTGCTAACCTCAGGGTCATCAGTTCGAAACTACCAGCTGTTACCTGGGAGAAAGATGAGGCTTTCTGCTCCCGTAAAGATTTACAGCCTTGGAAACCCTGTACAGAGTTGCTATGAGTCGGAACGGACTCCACGGCACATAACAACAACAACAACAACTGAAAAGGAAATGCCATCCTACCACAAAGCCAGAAAGAAGCGAGACTGAGTGTTTCTGAACAATCCTAATCTACTGTCTTTGACATTGACCATGCTCCTGTCCCTGACCACATCCTCATTGCTAGCCATGCCACTGTCAGGTTCCACACTGCCCCTTAAAGTCTCCCCATTCATGAGCATGGCCCTACGATGAAGCTTGGACAATTTCTTTCTGAAAATGAAGGTCTGAGTCTGGTCTACATGAGCCCTACCACATTATACGCTACTGCTTCTTTTCCATGGTTGATTCCCCTGCTGGCCTCTGAGCTTTCATTCTATAAACTGTACACATTCATTTTGTGTCCCTTATGGACTCCTGGTATGGCTCTGTAGGATCAGCACTGAACTGCGAACCACAAGGTTGGCAGTTCAAACCCACCAGCTGCTCCTTGGAAACCCTGTGTAGGATCACTATGAATCTGTGTTGGAAGCAGTACAGCCAGAGTGCTCCTTGGAAACTAGATGGCCAAACTTTGTCTTCTCATACTTTGGAAATATTATCAGGAGGGACCAGTCCCTGGAAACGGATATCATGTTTGGTGAAGTGGAGGGTCGGAGACAAAGAGGAAGACCCCCAAGGAGATGGATTGGCACAGTGGCAGCTGCAATGGGCTCAAATGTAGCAATGATGGTGAGGTTGGCCCAGGACCAGGCAGTGTTTCATTCTCTTTTGCATAGGGTCGCTGTGAATTGGAACCGACTTGACGGCACCTAATAAAACAAAATGTGACCAGCAAAGGTGCCCTGGTGGTGCAGTGGTTAAGTGCTCAGCTAGTAACTGGAAGATGAGTGGTTTGAGTTCATCAGTCACATCACAGGACAGAACTGCATCTGTACAGAATGAGAGCCTTGGAGATCCTATTGGGGAAGTTCTACCCCATCCTACAGGGTCTGAATTGTTTCTGTCCAGCATGGGGACAGTGGTGGTTTAGTGGTAGACTTTTTGCCATCCATGTGGGAGACCAGGCTTCAGTTCCTGGTCAGTCCCCTTGTGTGCACTTACCTAGAGTTAGTCTGTCATTGGAGGAGTGTGTGCTGCTCTGATGTGGGACAGGTTTCACCAGACTAAGATGGACCAGGAAGAAAGGCCTGGTGATCTACTTCTGAAAACCAGCCAATGAACAACCTGTGGGTCTCAGTGGTTGGTGCCCCATGGGAATGGTGTAGGACCAGGCAGGATTCTGTTCTGTTGTACATGGGGTCACTGAGTCAAGACCAACCCTATGGCTCCTAACAACGTGGCCAGCTCAGATCCTGGGTCAGAGTAGAAGTGTAGGAAGTCTTGTTATTTGGAAGGAAACTGGGTGACTGAACGATGGAATAAGACTGTGGGTGAATGGTGTGCCCCACATCCCTCAAGGAGTCCAGATGTGGCTGAGCTGGGATCCTAGTCTCTGCCCTCTGACTACACTGTTAGAAATGCCCAGGATCTCATAAGACTGTGTGTGGGGGGTGTGTGTGTGTGTATGGAGACACTCGTACTTCAGACCTGAAAGGCTGGGCCTCAGCTTGAGTGAAAGAAAACAGGTTAGGTTAGAGGGAATGAGAGTGACATGCGTGTCCAGCTGGTTCGTCTAGACCAATGGTTCTAGCCCCTCTGCCTCCCACTGTGACCCACACGCATGTGCTGCTCACATGGTACCTCCGTCTGCACGTAGCCTCTGAACAGAAGTACAGACAAGGCAGATGCTGGTTGTGTGCAGTCCTAGTGCCTGGTGGTGCATCCACAGTGTTCTTGTTTCACTTGAGAAGTTAATTTGAAAGCAAGTGAGTGAGAGAGACTTTTCTACAGTACTTTTTTGCCAGTACATTTCTGGGCTATAAGTGATATAGAACCAGTTAACATGGGCTTATGCAAATACAAAGGAATTTGTTTATACAAAACCTCCAGGTGCTTAAACGCTGTTGGTGAGTGTCTGTTGATTAGGGCTCTCTGTTTAAAAGAACAAAGTGATACTTATTCAGCATGTACTTTGGTCTATGGAATAAAACTGATTTAAAACTAGGAAAGGTACAAATCAAAACAATAATAAGGTATCATCCCACCCCAGCCTTAATAGCAAAGTTCAACAAAACCAGAAATTAACAAATGCTGGCAAGTGTATGGAGAGACTGGGATCTCATACCGTGCCGATGGGATGGGAAAATGGTGCAACTGCTGTAGAAACTTTTTCTTCAAAAAAGTCAGAAACAGAAATACCTTGTGACCCAGCAGTTCCTCTAGTTGGTTTATATTCTAGAGAAATAAGAACTATGACATGAATCTATACAGATGCCTGTACCATCGTAGTTCTATTCACAGTAGCAAAAAGATGGAAACCACCGAAATGTCCTAAATCAGTGGAAGACTGGATAAATAAACTTTGGTACATATACATAATGGAATACAGTGTTAAATCTTGGAAACACCTCATAACATGGATGAAGCTGAAGGACGTTATACTGAGTTAAATAAGTCAATCACAAGAGGACAAATAATGTATGAGACTATTATTATCAAAAGGCAAGAAAAAGTTTTCATACTAAAGGAAACATTCTTTGATGGAGTACGAGGGAAGAGGAGGTAAATTACTAACCAGAGAATAGACATGTATTAACTTGGGTGAAAAATAACAATTTAAAAAAATGATGTTGGTTGTTAAAAAAAAGAAGGGAAGTTCTTTAAGGAGCTGGATTAACAGTGGCGGTAACGGTGGTCTCAAGCATAGCACTTGGGAGGATGGTGCAAGACTGGGCAGTGTTTCGTCCTGTTGTACATAAGGTTGCTATGAGTCAGAACTGACAACCTAACAACAGGTACTGTGCTGGTACTTTAGTTCCATTACCTTGTTGAATCTTCATGAGGTAGATTCTATTATTAGTTTGCATTATGCAGGCGAGGAAACAAAGGCTTGGAAAGGCTTAGTAGGTTGCCCAAGGCTACACAGTAAGTGACAGATTAAGGATTCTATTGCTGTCTAGCCAATGATCATTTTTCTAGCTTGAGAAATGTGTTATTTAAGACCTCATGCTAACTATCACATCCTTTTGGCTCACATCCCAAAAGGCAGCTTCCCTAAGGGATAATGCTTCAGTTCTCTGGACCGCCTGGCTTATTATCACCTGTCATCCACCTCACTTGTGGGAAGCTTCCTTCTCACAGCCCTTCCCACCCTAAACTGCCAGGATCTGTGGCATGTGATTGCTTCCTTCCCAGGGCTGATTGGACCAGCAGTGACCACCTGACCCAAGGACAACCAATCTATAGGCTGGTCCACCATCTATTGCTTTTGTTGATTGACTTGCAGAGGTGAGCTTTGCCAATCAGAATCTCTTCTGAGAATTCCCAGGGGTTATTGAACTTGAATGTCAAGTAGCCATTTTGGAACCTGAGTCAGAGCGAGGAGGTGACAGTGACTGCATGAGGAAGAGGAGACAGGACACCAAGGAGATGAGCTGTTGCCTCAGATGAGAAGCCCTAAATGGGCTGTGGTGGCTTTCTCATTTCATCTGCTGCCCCCAGCATGTCCCTGAACTCTAGGGTGCTTTCCACAAGTTTCTGTGGATTTAATCATTCCTTTTCTCTTTCTTTAGTTTAGAGAGGCAAGGTGTTTAGTTAAAATAAATTAGATAAAAAAATTAATTAATACTATTTATTGAGCTTCGACTGTGTGTGCAGGGACATCCCCACGTGGCTTATGTGTTGCTATGAGGCTGGAAGCTATGCCATCAGTATTTAGAGACCAGCAGGGTCACTCATGGTGGACAAGCTTCAGCAGAACTTCAGACTAAGACACACTAGGAAAAAGGATTTGACAGTCTACTGCAGAAAGAGTGGGCCAGTGAAAACCTTATGAACGAAATGGAAATGCTTCAGCAAATGGATATAGCACTGGAAGACCTCACTCCCCACTACCAAGACATTTGGAAGGCAGCTAGCTACCTGACCAACTGATTGGATAAGATTCAAATTGGTTCCCAGGCCAAAGAAAGGAAATTACTGAACAATATCGCGGATACCACACATAAGTAAAAGCTTGATGAAGATAATGAAAAGATAGTTGCAGAAGCACATTGACAGAAAACTGTCAGAAATTCAAGCCCAATTCAGAAGAGGTTATAGAATGAGGGATATTACTGCTGATGTCAGATGTCTTGACTGAAAGCACAGAATACCAGAAAGATGTCTACTTGTTGTTTTATTGACTCTGCAAAGGTATTTGTGTGGGTCTTAACTGTGATAACATTGCTAAGAATGGAAATTCCAGGACATTTAACTGTGCTCGTGAGGAACCTGTACATAGACAAGTGGCAGTCGTTCAAACAGATCATTTAAAATGAGGAACAGTGTGTGTTAGGGTTGTATCCTTTCACCTATGCTTGTTCAGTCTGTATGCTGAGCAGATCATCCAAGAAGCTGTACTATATGAAGAAGAACATGGCATCAGGATTGGCGGAAGACTCATTAGCAACCTATGATAGGCAGATTGCATGCTGAAAGTGAAGAAGACTTAAAATACTTGACATCCCACAGATTCATCCTTTCACCATACTTATTCAACCGGAGTGTTGAGTAAATAATTCCAGAAGCTGTACTATATATATGAAGAAGAACATGGCATCAGGACTTGAAGACGACTCATTACCAATGTGAAATGCAGCTGACACAACTTTGATTGCTGAGTGTGAAGAGGACTTGAAGCACTTACTGATGAAGATAAAGCACTACAGACTTCATTATGGGTTACAGTTCAGCATAAAGACAACAGAAGTCCTCACAACTGGACCAGTAAGAAACATCATGATAAATGGAGAAAAGATTGACGTTGTCAAGGATTTTGTTTTACTTGGATCTATGATCGACATCCTTAGAAGCATTAGTAAGGAAGTCAAATGACCTATTGCATTAGGCAAATCTGTTGTAAAATATCTCTTTAAGTATTAGAAAGCAAAGGTGTCACTTTGAAGGCTAAGGCATGCGAGACACAGCCCATGGCATTTTCCATCACTTTATATGCACATGGGGTCCTGGTGTGGTGCTGAAGGGTAAGTACTGGATTGTTAACTGCAAGGTTAGTGGTTCAAACCTACTAGCCTCTCCTCAGAAACCCATACAGGTTGCTATGAGTTGGAACTGTCTTGGCGGCACTTAACAACAACAACAACAACAACAACAACAACAGCATCAGCACAGCAAAAACACATGTATGTGAAAGCTGGACAGTGAATGTGTTGTTAAGAGCCATGGAGTCAGTTCCGACTCATAGCGACCCTGTATAGGGTTTCCAAATAGCAGCTGGTGAGTTTAAAATGCCAACCTTGCAGTTCAAATTGACCTTGAGGTCAAGTGCTTATCCTATGGTGCCACACCAATTGATGTGTTGGAATTATGTTATTGGTGAAGAATATTCAATGTACCATGGACTGCTAGAATTAACATGTTTTTTAAAAAAATATTTTAAATTATGAATTGAATGAAAATTTACAGAGCATGTTTCACATTCAACAAATCATCTACTTCATTTCATTTCAGTGACTGTAATCCCTCCAATGTAACATCTCTGTCCCACTTCCTACTAGCAATTCTGCTTTCCATGCCTCCTATTTTTCCATCTTCTGAATTCGGTTGTTAGGTAAATGATGCCCTTTGATCTTGAGTGGTTGACCAGTCTATGGTATGCACACCTCACTACCGTTGTTGTTTTCACCCCTATCTGCCTGTGGCTGAAAACTGAGCCACAGGGTGAATTCAGTTCTAGACCTGAAGGGTGACCGAGGACCGTAGTCTTGGGCTCCTCCAGCCAGAAAGTGACTGGTCTTTTTCCTTTTTTATAGTTTTGTTCCACATTTTCTCCTACTCTATCCAGGATCTTCTAATGTAATCCCTTTCAGAGCATTTGGGAGTAGTCGCCGGACACCGTCTAGTTTGGGTCTCAGGGTCACTGAGACTGATGTTCACATAGTCCATTAGTTTATTGGACTAATTGTTTCCAATCATCTTTAATTTTCATCCTTCTTCTTTCCTTCACACAGGGAAGACCAGTAGTTGCCTTAAAAGGGAGAGACCAAAAGTTGCCCTCAAGAGCTTTAAAGACCCCAGTCATTACTAACAAAAGTATAATATAGAGAGAACATTGTCTTTGTGGGTTTGTTATTGTTGTTAGATGCCATTGAGTCAGTTCTGACTCGTAACGACTCTCTGCATAACAGTAAAACACTGCCCAGTCCTGCACCATTCTCATAATTGTTGTTACACTTGAGCTCGTTGCTGACGCCACTGTGCCAGTCCATCTCATTGGGAGCCATTTTATTTTTCCTTGATGTGCCACTTTACCAAGAACGATGTCCTTCTCCAGGGACTGGGCCCTCCTGTTAGCATGTGTGATGTATGAGAAGCAAAGACTCACCATCCTGGCTGTACTTCTTCTAACATAGAATTGTTTGTTCTGGTAGTCCATGGTATTTTCAGTATTCTCCTCCTTCACCGTAACTCAAATGTATCAATTCTTCTACAGTCTTCATATCCACTGTCCAACTTTCACATGCGTATGAAGCTATTGAAAATACCATGACTTCGGTCAGGTACACCTTAGTCCTTAAACTGACATCTTTGCTCTTGTACAGAGATTTGCCTAATGCAATACATCATTTAGTTTTTTGACTGCTGCTTCCATGAATGTTGATAGTGGATCCAGGCAAAATGAAGTCTTTGACAACTTCAGTCTTTTATCCATTTGCCATGATGTTATTTATTGGTCCAGTGGGGAAGATTTTTATTTTCTTTATATTGAAGTGTTATGCAACTCAGACTGAAGCTCTGATCTTTGATCTTCATCAATAAGTATTTTAAATCCTCTTCACTTTCAGCAAACAGAGTTGTATCATCTGCATATCAGATAATTTTCTCAGCATACAGATTGAATAAATATGGTTAAAGAATACAACCCTGACACACACCTTTCCTGATGTGAAGCCATTCATTATCCCCTTGTTCTGTTTGAATAACTAGCTCTTATCTATGGATAGGTTCTTCATGAGCACAATTAAGGGTTCTGGAATACCCATTCTTTACAATGTTAGCCACATCTTGTAATAATCCACACAGCTGAAAGCCTCTGCATGATCAATAACACACAGGTTATAACACATTTCTGTATTTTTTGCTTTCAGCCAACATCCATCTGACATCGGCATGATATCCCTTGTTCTACTTCCTATTCTGTGTCTGGCTTGAACCTCTGGTAGTTCCCTGTCAATGTACTATTGTAGCCATTTAAAAATTATTTTCAGCAAAATTTTACTTGCATGTTCTATTAGTGTTATTGTTAGATTTCTGCATTCCATTGGGTCACCTCATTTTGGAGTGGGCTCAAATATGGATCTCTTCCAATCAGTTGACTAGGTAGCTATTTTCCAAATTTCTTGGCATATATGAATGAGTGCTTCCCTTACTACATCAGTTTGTTGAAAGCTTTCAATTGGTAGTCTGTCAATTCCAGAGCCTTGTTTTTTGCCAATGTCTCCAGGGCACCTTGGACTTCTTCCTTCAGTACTCTTGATCATATGCTACCTTTGAAGTGGTTGACCATTGACCATTTCTTTTTGGTACAATGCGCCTGAGCATTCCTTCCATCTTCTTCTGATGCTTTCTGCATCCTTTAATATTGTGTCCATTGTTGTTGTTGTGAAGTGACATTGAGTCAGTTCTGACCCATAGCGACCCTATATAGGGTTTTGAGGAGCAGCTGGTGAGCTTGAACTACCAGCCTTGCAGTTCAAATTATTTTGCAGTGTGGCACATTAACCCACAGTGCCACACCAGAATCCTTCAATATTGCAAATCGAAGCTTGAATTTCTTCTTTACTTCTTTCAGCTTAAGAAATGCTGAGCTTGGTCTTCCCTTTTGGTTTTCTGACTCCAGGTCTTTGCACATTTCATTATAATACTTTATTTTGTCTTCTTGAGCTGTTCTTTAAATTTTCTGTTCAGCTCGTTTACTTCCTCATTTCTTTCATTCGCTTTAGCATTCCTACACTGGAAAGCAAGTTTCATTGTCTCTTCTGACAACATTTTGGTCTTTTATTTCGTTCTTAACTTCTTAATTACCGTTTGCTTTCTTCCTATATGATGTGCTTGATGTCATTCCACATCTCTTCTTGTATTCAGACTTTAGTGTCTAATGCATCAAATCTGTTCTTGAGATGATCACAGGTAGGATATGTTCAAGGTCATATTTTGGCTCTTTGTAGACTATGTTATGCCAGTTGACCATGGTGTCCCCCGAGACTATAGTCCTGAACCCCCAGGGCCAGCAATTCATTCCCTCAAGGTGTTTGGTAATGTTTAAGAGGTTTTCATAATGTTGTCCCCTGTATGATCCAGCACATTCATGGATATGTTTGTAGCAAAGGTAAATATTCACTTACAAATATCTGGCTAAACCTTTTTATATATATGGGTATACTTGCATTCTCATTCCCACACCTATTTACCCTGTGCATCTCTCCATGTAGCTCTTCATTATCCATTGTTATTGTTGTTAAGTGCCACCAACTCATAGTGACCCTGTAAAGGGTTTTCGAGGAATGGCTGGTAAGCTTGAACTGCTGACCTTGCAGATAAAATTGACCTTGAAGTCCAGCACATTAACCCACAGTGCCACACCAGGACTCTCATATTTACCCATGTTGTTAAGTGCTGTCAAATCAGTTGTGACCCATAGTGACACTGTATAGGGTTTCCGAGTTTCAAATGGCTTTGCAGTCTGACACATTAACCCACAGCACCACACCAGGACTCCGAAAAAAGCATTTGCCAGATCCCTCCACATCCGCCATTGTTGGGGGACCTAGGTAAATCCTTTGGACCAGATTCAGGCTTCCAGGCAAGAGAGGGAGGGCAAGTGGCTGCGATATGCGCATGCGCAAAACAAATTCCCACCACCCCTAGGATTCTCAGGCGGTCTCCCATCCAAGTTAGTTTCTGAGATCAGAAGACATCGGCACATTCGGGATAGATCACCATTATTGCAGGACTGTGTATATAACAGTATTTACCTTGCACTCTTGTCCCCTGCTTTCATCATTCTGCCAACTTCCCTTTTGTTATATATTGCCTTCTCTGTCACCCAAGTTAATCTGTGTCTACCCTGTAGCTAATAAATTACTCCCCCTTTCTGCCCACCCATGGTAACCATTTAGCATGAAAACCTTTTCCAATAGTGGTCTCCTACGTTATTTGACCTTTTGTGATTGACTGATTTCACCCAGCAGTATGTCCTCCAGGTTCAGTACTATCACCAGGTGTTTCTCAGCTTCGTAGTTTTGAGAATGATCCGGAATGCTCCTTAGAAGTGAGAAAGGGGAGGCTTTGTTTCAGACACTTTGGACGTGTTATGGGGAGGATTAGTTCTTAGAGCAGAAAGTCATGCTTGATAAAGTAGAAGGTAAATGAACAAGAGGAAAGATCCCCAATGAGAGTAACAGATACATTGGCTACAACAGTGGGCTCAAGTATAGGAACAATTGTGAGGATGGTGCATGACCATGTAGTGTTTCATCTGTTATATATAGGCTCGCTGTGAGTATCAACCAATTATTGGCATCTACCAACAACCTCATTGGTTGTATAAGATTGGGATGTCTCTAACAACTATACCTAGCCAAAGTCAGTCCTATAGGGATAGATCCTTGTAAGCAGAGCTGGCCACAACCCTTTTTGCTTCCTCCAATTGGTTATAACTCTGAGACATTTGTCTTCAATCATCCTAAGACTGATTTTCCTGCTTGGAGAAACTGAGGCAGATTCTCAACTCCTTGGTTTAGCTCTGACATCTTGGTTTAGCTCAAAGCTCTTTCTCAGTGTTAGCTTGCCTGGAGCCAGTGGCTGTGGCCAAGGAGAGTCAAGCCACCAGCTATTTCCACCTTTGAAGCCCTTAGGGTCAGGAAATGCATTTCCTGTAAACCTCATTAGAGTCAGATACACCGCAATGTGCCATTAGCACATTTAGCTATTTTAATTGGGCTATTGGCAATAGTTTCCTGGGAGTCAGATTGAATAACAACAGAGTATATAATATAACTATCAAGAAAAAAATTATGTACCGGCTGGTAGGCACTGTGAGATAGTGCCAACTCCATTACCAACACAGGTCTACCAGAATCACTTCCTTTAGTCGGGGACCTTGTTTTGCTTTTCAGAGAGAAATGCTGCTTTTAATTATGTTCACTTTTAGAACACCATGAATTCTCAATGTGAGATCCAAAAATACACTCATATTTCTCCTCTTAAACCGCCTCCTACAGAACTGACTGTCCATTTGCAAGGGAGGCTTGGCCTTGCTTAGAACAGCAGTGAGAAGACCACTTGTTACTTCTCTGGTCCTTTCTAACAGCAGGGTAAGAAATCAACATGTTCCTATGATGCTGTTAACCCAGCCCCTGGAAACGTCTACATAAGCCTTAGGTATCTCTAGCATACCCTACCTGGAGTCGCTCAACCCCCAGATCCAGTTAAACACCAACTTCTGCTAATTCTCCCTCCCTTAGTGGCAGACACACTGATCTCATCTCCCAGCCCACTGGGATCAGCACAGTGATGGTAGACAGTCCCCAGCCCCTGCCAACATCCCATACCAAAAGTTCACTGTGAGGTCTCTGTTCTGCTTTCTCCAAAGTTCTGCTGTCCAACATGGTAGCCACTGCCACACATGACTATTTACATTAATTAAAAGGAAAGTGAAACATTCAATCACTCAGTTGCTGTAGCCACAATTCAGGTGCTAAGTGGCATATGTGGCTGATGGCTACCATATCAGTGCAAATCTAGAATATTTCTATAATTGTTCTATTGTATGGAGTTGCTCCAAAACTTCCAAAGGTCACTCCACTGCATGCACACAGACCCAGGTGTTCAGGGGAGCTAACGCCCCTGGGGTATCTTCCATCAGTGAGGGATGAGATTGGTGGAGTGAATAAATCTTTCAGACTCCCTGCCCTCCAGTAGACCAATTCTGTGGCACATTCCAATTGGTTCTCCAGATAGTCCCCAGTGGGATTAAGCTTCAGATACCCACACTTGTAGCCTGCTCATTAGCACACCTTGTATTGGGAATCTTCCTTTTCTGTCTGGCCTTCCCCACACTCTCACTTGTTATTTGTTAGGTGCCGTTGAGTTGGTTCTGACTCACAGCGACCTTATACATAACAGGTGCCTGATCCTATGCCATCCTCAGAATTGTTAAGCTTGAGTCCATTACTGCTGCCACTGTGTCCATTCATCTCATTGGGGTCTTCCTCTAATTCACAGAACCTCCACTTTACCAAGCATGATATCTGTCTCCAGGGACTGGTCCCTCCTGATAATATGTCCAAAGTACAAGAGTCGAAGTCTGTTCATCCTGGTTTCAAATGAGCATTTTGTCTGTATTTCTTCCAACACAGATTTGTTTGTTCTATTACCATTCCATGGTACTTTTAATATTCTTCTCCAACATCATAACTCAAGGGCATCAATTCTTCTACGGTCTTCCTTAGTTATTGTTCAACTTTCACATGCATATGAGGTTACTGAAAATACCAAGGCTTGGGCCAGGTACACCTTAGTCCTCAAACTGTCATCTTTGCTCTTGAACACTTAAAGAGTCTGGTGCAGAAGATTTCACTAATGCGATATGTCATTTGATTTCTTGACTGCCGCTTCCATGAGTATTGATGGTGGATCCAAGCAAAATGAAGTCTTTGACAACTTCATTCTTTTCTCCATTTATCATGATGATTAAGTGGTGAGGATTTTTGTTTTCTTTATATTGAGGTGAAACCTGTACAAAAGACTGTGGCCTTTGATCTTCATGAGCACGTATTTTAAGTCCTTATCACTTTCAGTCAGCAGGGTTGGATCATCTGCATTTGCAGGTTGTTAATGAATTTTCCTCCAATTCTGATGCCACATTCTTCTTCATATAATCCAACTTCTCAGATTATTTGCTTAGCATACACATGGAATAGTTATGGTGAAAGAATACAACCCTGACACACACCTTTCCTGCATTCAAACCATTCACTGTCCCCTTGTTCTTTTCAAACAACTGACTCTTGGTATATGTACAGCTTCCTCATCAGCACAATTAAGTATTCCAGAATACTCATTCTCCACAATTTTGTCCACAGCTTGCCATGATCCACACAGTTGAAAGATTTGCATAGTCAATAAAGCACAGGTAAACATCTTCCTGGTATTATCTGCTCTCAGCCAAGATCCATCGGACATCCGCAATGTTTTCTCGTTCCATGTCCCCATCTGGATCTGGCTTGAACCTGTGGCAGTTCTCTGTCAATGCACTATTGTGACTGTTTTTTAATTTTCTTTAGCAAAAATTTAGTTACATGTGATAAAAATTATATTGCCCGATGATTTCTGCATTCTGTTGGGTCACCTCTCTTTGGAATGGGCATAAACCTGGATCCCTTCCAATTAGATGGCCAGGTGTCTGTCTTCCAAATTTCTTGGCAGAGCTGAGTGAGTGCCTCCAACGCTGCATCAGTTTGTTGAAAGATTTCAATTTGTATTCCATCAATTCCTGGAGCCTTGTTCTTTGCCAATTCCTTCAGTACACCTTGGACTTTTCCCTTCAGTATCATTGGCTTTTGATCATAGGCTACCTCTTGAAATGGTTGGACATTGCTTTTTGGGACAGTGACTCTTTATATGCCATCTGCATCCTTCAACATTTTGCCCAAAGAATCTTTCAGTATTGCATGTTGAGACTTAAAATTTTTTTTCTTAGTTCTCTCAGCTTGAGAAATGCTGAGCGTGTTCTCCCCTTTTGGCTTTCTAACTCCAGATCTATACACATTTCATTATAATATTTGACGTTGCCTTCTCAAGCTGCCCTTTGAAATTTTCTGCTCAGCTCTTTTACCTCCTCCTTTCTTCTATTTGCCTTAGCATCTCTGTGCTGGAGAATAAGTCACAGAGGTTCTTTTGACATCTGTGTGTGTGTGTGTGTTTTTTTTTAAATAACATTTTGTTTTCTTCCTGTATGATTTTTTAAATGTCATTCCACAACTCTTTGGGTTTTCAGTCATTAGTGTCTAATGCATCAAATCTGTTATTTAGGTGATCTCTAAATTCAGGTGGGATATGCGCAAGCTCATATTTTGGCTCTTGTGAACTTATTTTAATTTTCTTCGGCTTCAGCCTGAGCTTACATATATGAGCAATTAACGGTATGCCCTTGGCCTTGTTTGGACTGATGTAGTCAATTTGATTTCTGTGTATTCCACCTGGTGAAGCCTATGTATAGAATCGTCTTTTATCTTGCTTAAAAACATTATTTGCAATGGAAGTCATTGGTCTTGCAAAATTCTATCATGCGATCTCCAGCAACATTTCTATCACCATGGCCATATTTTCCAATGACTGATCCTTCTTCTTTGTTTCCAGCTTTCACATTCCAATCACCAGTAATTATCAATATATATTGATTGCATATTTGATCAGTTTCAGAATGAAGAAGTTGGTAGAATTCTTCAGTTTCCTAATCACTGGCTTTATTGATTCGTGCATAAATTATACTTGTAGTTATTGACTGGTCTTCCTTGTTGTCAGTTGTTGTCAGGTGCCTTCGAGTCAGAACCGACTCATAGAGACCCCATGCACAGCAGAATGAAACAATGTCCGATCCTGGGCCAACCTCACTACCGCTGCCACACTTGAGTCCATCAATGATGCCACCTGGCCAATCCATCTCGTTAGGGGTCTTCCTCTTTTTCTCTGACCCTCCACCTTACCCAGCATGACATCCTTCTCCAACGATTGTTTCCTCCGGACAATATGTCCAAAGTATGAGAGACGAAGGTTAGCCATCCTGGCCTCCAAGGAGCACTCTGGCTGCACTTCTTCAAAAACAGATCTATTGGTTCTTTTGGCAGTCCATGGCACTTTCAGTATTCCCCTCTAACACCACAACTCAAAGGCATCAATTCTTCTACGATCTTCCTTATTCACTGTCCAGCTTTCACATCCATATGAGACTATTGAAAACACCATGGCCTGGGTCGGGCGCACCTTAGTCCTCAAGCTGACATCTCTGCTCTTCAATACTTTCAAAAGTTCCTGTGCAGCAGATTTGCCCAATGCAATACGTCATCTGATCTCTTGACTGCTGCTTCCACGAGTGTTGATAGTTGATCCAAGAAGAATGAAGTCCTTGACAACTTCAATCTTTTCTCCATTGATAAGAATGTTGTTTATTGGCCCAGTGGTGAGGATTTTTGTTTTCTTGACATTGACGTCCCGGCGTAGCATTGTGGGTTAAGGCACCACTGCAAAGCCTTTCGAACTGCCAGGTTGGTGGTTCAAGCTAACCAGCCGCTCTGCGGAAACCCTATACGGGAAACACGGATGTGTGTCCTATTTGGTCTTCCTTGTAGGAATATAGATATTATCCCATCACAGATAGCATTGTACTTCAAAGTAGATGTTGAAATGTTCTTTTTCATGATCAATGCCATTCTTCCTCAATTTGTCATTACCAGCATAGTAAATTGTCAGATTCAAAAATAGCCAATACTAATTCATTTTAGCTCACTACCTATGATTGTTGTTGTTGTTGTTAAGTGCCGTCGAGTCGGTTCCGACCCATAGCGACCCTGTACAGGGTTTCCGAGGGTGTAAATTCTTACGGGAGTAGAAAGCCTCATCTTTCTCCCGCGGAGCTGCTGGTAGTTTCGAACTGCTGACCTTAAGGTTCGCAGCCCGATTCGTAACCACTACGCTACCAGAGCTCCTTATGATATCAATGCTTATTTATTCTATTTCAATTTTCCTAGATTCATACTTTGTACCTTCCACTTTCCAGTTATTAATGGATGTTTACAGCTGTTTCTACTCTTGTTGAGTTGTGTTCTGTCAGCAAATGAAGATCCTGAAAGCTTTACTCCATGTGCGTCATCATGGTCAACTCTACTTTAAGGAGGCAACTCTTCTCCAGTCATATTTTGAGTACTTTCTAACCTGAAGGGCTCATCTTCCGGCACTGTATCTGACAATATTCTGTAATTTGATCATTCTAAGAATGTTACACAAATGTAACCATAAAGAATGTAGCCTTGTGGGATTGGCTCTTTTTCCATTTGGAATACTTCTCTGGAGAGCCATCTAATTTGTTACATGCATCAGTACTTTGTTCCTTCTTATTGCTGAATATATATATATGGGGTTGCTGACTGAATGACAACAACAACAACAACAAAAACTCCACAAATATTCCGTTTATGAATGAACCACATGAAAGATACTGGTTTTTGGCTATTATGAATCAAGATCAGTGAACATTCATGTACAGCATTTTGTGGGAACAAAAGTTTTCATTTCTTTAGAGAGTCCTGGTGTGTCACTGGGGGATAAACACTGGGTCATAAAACACAAGGTTGGAGGTTTAAAACCATCAGCCACTTCATGGAAACCGTATGCAGGGTCGCTGTGCATTGAATCTGACTCAACAGCACTTAACAACAACAGGATAAATGACCAAGAGTACAATTGCTGGGCCATAAAATAATTACATGCTTAGTTTTTAAAGAAATTGCCACCTTGTTATCAGCAGTGAGTGAGTGAGTGATTCATGGTTTTTAACATTCTCACCAGCATTTTGTTTTGCCATTTTTTTTTTTTTTTAAAAGACAGGTGTGTAGTGATATCTCATTGTAGTTTCAATTTGCATTTTATTAATGGCTAATCATGTTGACACTTTTTCATGTGTTTGTTTGCCATCTGTATACCCACTTTGATGATATTCATGTTTTTTTGTCCACTTTCTATTGCTAGCTTTTGAGAATTATTTATACAGTATTTCTAGATATCAGTCATTTGTTGAATATGTGGTTTGCAAATATTTTCTCCTAATTTGTAGTTTATTTTTTACCCTTTCAGTAGGTATTTTTTTTGCAAAACAAGAAATCTTACGTTTTGATAAAGTCCAATGAGTCATTTTTTTCTTTTATGGGTCATGCTTTGCTATCAAGACTAAGTTCTCTTTGCTTAGCCCTAGATCCTGATGATTTTCTCATATGTTTTCATGTAAGAGTTGTATTCTTTTTGTTCTACATTTATTCATGTATGAGTCTTGGTGGTGCTGTAGGATAAGCACTGGACTTCTAGCCACAATGTTGGCAGTTCAAATCTATCAACTTCTCCGCAGGAGAAATATGGGGCTTTTTCTGTTCCTGTAAACATTTACAGCCTCAAAAACCATATACAGAGATGCTGTGAGTCAAAATGGACTGGATGGTGCTGAGATGGGTTTTAGTTAACGTCTGTGTACCACTTTGAGTTGATTTTTGTATAGGTGTGAGTGTGTATCCAGGTATATAATCGTCCCAGAACCAGTTGCTGAAAAAGACTGTCCTTATTCCATTAACTTGTTGTACATATTTGTGTAAGCCTTTTACTGGATGAAGAGTTAATACCACTATTATTCAGGTTTACCCACCAACCACTAAAACCAGTGATGATGAAATTGAAGCGTTTGACCAACGTCTTCAGTCTAAAATTGGTCAAATATGAAATTAAGATGCATTGATAATTACTGATGACTGGAATGCAAAAGTTGGAGACAAAGAGGAATCATCAGTAGTTGGTGATAGAAATGATGCTAGAGATCACACGATAGTATTTTTCAAATACAAGGACTCTTGATGTGGCGCTGTACGATAAGCTCTGGATTGTGAACCACAAGGTCAGCAGTTCAAACCCACCAGCTGCTCCTTGGAAACTCTGTAGAGGATCACTCGACAGCACTTACAACAACAACAACAACACCTTTTAAAAACAGCATAAATAGTGACTCTACACATGGCTCTCACCAGATGGAATATGCAAAAATTGAATTGATTACAACAATGGGAAGACCTGATGGAGAGACTCCATCTCATCAGTCACAACAAGGCCAAGGACAGACTGTGGAACAGACCATTCATTGCTCATGTGCAAGTTCAGACTGAAACTGAAGAAAATGAAAACAAATCCATGAGAATCAAAATATAACCTTGAATATATCCCACCTGAAGTTAGACACTATCTCAAGAAAGATTGGATGCATTAGATATACCAGAGGAGTTGTGGGATGACATCAAGAACATTATACATGAAGAAAGCAAAAATGTCAGGAAAGAAGGAAAAGACTGAAATGGATTTCAGAAGAGACTCTGAAACTTGCTCTTGAGCCTAGAGAAGCTAAAGCGAATGGAAGAAATGAGGATATAGAAGAGCTGAACAGAAAATTTCAAAGGTCACCTCAAGAAGACAAAGTCACATGTTACAGTGAAATGTGCAAAGACCTGGAGTTAGAAACCCAAAAAAGGAAGAACAAACTCAACATTTCTCAATTTGGAAGAACTGAAGAAAAATTTCAAGTATTGGGTTGCAATACTGAAAGATTCTATGGGAAAATATTGAGTGATGCAGCAAGCATCAAAAGAAGATGGAAGGAATGCACAGTCACTGTACCAACAAGAAATGGTTGATGTTTAATCATTTTAAGAGGTAGCATGTGATTAAGAACATTACTGAAGGAAGAAGTTCAAACTGCACTGAAAGCATTGGTGAGAAATAGGGCTCTAAGAACTGATACAATACAATGTTTTGTATTTAAATATCTGAATTAAAATGTTTCAACAAACATTACAAAGACTATGGCTATAAAGACCACTTGTCTGTCAGTTTGTTGTATTGTGGTGACTTGTGAGTTGCTTTGATTCTGGAAGCTATGCCATGGATATTTTAAATACCAGCAGGGTTACCCATGGTGGACAGCTTTCAGCTGAGCTTCCAGATGAAGACAGACTAGGAAAAAGGAGAGACAGATTACTTCTGCATATTTAGTCACTGAAAACCTTATGAATAGCAGTGGAACACTGATGAAACATGATGAAGAGCACCAGAATACTGTCAGATATAGTGCCAGAAGATGAGCCCCCAAGTTGGAAGGCACTCAAAATGCACCTGGGGAAGACCTGCCACCTCAAAGTCGAGTTGACTATGATGATGCAAATGGAATTAAGCTTTTGGGACCCTCATTTGCTGAAGAGGCACAACTCAAAATGAGGAGAAACAGCTGTAAGCATCAGGTAGTAATCGGAACATAGAATGTCTGAAGTATGAGCCTAAGAGAATCAGAAGTTTTCAAAAATGAAATGGAATGCATGTTGTGAGTTGAAATAGACTGGTATTGGCCATTTTGAATATGATAATCACATGGTGTGCTATGCCAGGAATGACAAAGTGAAGAGGAATGGTATTGTATTCATCATAAAAAAAAATAACATTTCAAGATTTATCTTGAAGTACATCCTGTCTGTGATAGGATACTATCCATAGGCTTACAAGGAAGACCAATTAACCCAACTATTATTCAAATTTATGTACCAACTACCAATACTGAAAAATGCAGAAGAGATGACCTTCCTTCTGAAAACAAAGAGAACTTAAAATACTTACTGATAAAGATGAAAGACCACAGCTTTTGGTATGAGTTACATCTCATTGTAAATAAAACAAATACCCACACCACTTGACCATCATATAAATGGAGAAAAGATGGAAGGTTTTAAAAACTCCATTTTGCTTGGATCCACTATCAACACTCATGGAAACAGCAGTCAAGAAATCAAATGATGTAATACATTAGGCAAATCTGCTGTACAAGACCTCTTTAAAGTGTTTAAGAACAAAAATATTTGTTTTAGGACTAAGGTGCACCTGATCCAAACCATGGTATTCTCAATAGCCTCATATGCACGTGAAAGTTGGGATAATGAATAAGGAAGACCATAGAAGAACAGATGCATTTGAGTTATGGTGTTGGTGGAGAATATTAAAAGTACCATGGACTGACAAAAGAACAATCAAGTCTGTTTTGGAAGAGGTACAGCCAGAATGCTCCTTAGAAACCAGGATGGTGAGACTTTGTCTCTCATACTTTGGACATATTAACCAGAAGGATATCATTCTTGGTAAAGTGGAGGGTCAGCAAAGAGGAAGACCCCCAGTGAGATGGACTGGCACAGTGGCAGCAGCAATGGGCTCAAGCATGGCAATGATTGTGAGATTGGCAAGGAATGGGCAGTGCTTAATTTTGTTGTGCTATGAGTCGGTACTGATGTGACGGTACTAACAACAACATGGCTAGAGGAGACATTAAATAATTCACAGTACCACATTTCTTCATTCCTAATCTGTATATGAAGGAGTTCAGGTTGCGCAGTGGTTGTAAGTAGGTCTGCTAACCTCAAGGTCAGCAGTTCAAAATGACCAGCCATTCTATGGAGGAAAGATGTTTTCTGCTCCTATAAAGATTTACAGCCTCCGAAACCCTATGCGGGGTTGCTATGAGTTGAAACTAACTCCACAGCACATTACCACCACTACCAATGTATACATGGAGTCCTGGTGTGGTACTACAGGGTAATGCATGGGACTGCAAAGTCAGCGGTTCACATTTATCACTCACTCCTCAGAAATCCTATACAGCGTTGCTATGAGCTGTAACTGACTTGAGGGTCCTTGACAACAGAAATCTATACATCATTCATTTCTTTTTTTTGCTTTGTTGCACTGGCTAGACCTTCTAGTAGCATGTCAAATAAGAAGGGTGAAACTTGATATCTTTCCCTTGTTCTTGATAATAAGGAGAAAGCACTCAGTCTTTCTTACTGTTATATTGTAGATGCTGTTCACCAAGGTGAGGAAGTACCCCTGTATTTCCAGTTTTCTGAAAGTCTTTTTAAAAATCATAAATTGGTGTTAGATTTTGTATGAGCTTTTTCTTTATTAATTATCCATATGATTTTTCTTGTTAATCCTGCTGATATAGTGGGTTACATTGATTTTTAAATGTTGAATCAGCCTTACATCCCTGGAATAAACACAAGGTGTGTAATTAAAAATATATTGCTGAATCATGTAAGGGGACTTACAAAGGTTTATGGAAAAATAGACTTTTTGAAGCTACCTCATATTTTCAAATATATTTTTAAGGATTTTTGTATCCATATTCATGAGGGATTTTTGTCTGTACCTTTATTCTTGTTTTATCTTTGATTTTGCTATCAGAATAATACTAGCTTTATAAAATGAATTGAGAAGTATCCCCTCCTCTTCTGTCTTCTGAAAGAGATTTCATAGAATTGGTTTCATTCTTCTTTGAACACTTGGTAGAATTCTCCAATGAAACTGAGTCTTGAGACTTTAATTTGAGAATTAAAAATTATGAATTTAATTTCCTTAATAGTTGTAGGGCTATTCAAGTGATTTCTGGAATAGTGGGTGAGTTGTGGTAGTTTGTGCGTTCACTGAAATTGTCAAATATATATCTATAGAGTTTCTCATATATTTTTAGATCTTTTGGGTATTTACAGGTTCAATAGTGATGCCCTCTGTTTCATTTCTGATATTGGCAACCCACGTCATCTCTGTCTTTTCTTTGTCAATCTTCCTAGAGGTTTTCAAATTTATTGATCTTTTCAAAGAACCAGATTTGAGTTTCACTGATGTTTCTTTATCATTTTTATGTTGTAAATTTTATTAATTTCTACTTTTATATTCTGCATTCTTTGGGTTAATCTTGCTTTTTTTTTTTTTTTCAAGGTCTCGAAGAGGTAGTTTAGATGACTGATTTCAGATTTTTGCTTTAGCATTTGGCATTATAAATTTTCTTGTATGTTCAGTTCAGTTCAGTGTATTTTTAACTTATCCTTGAGCCTTCCTCCTAGACCCATGGGTTATTTAGAAGTGTGCTGTTAATTTCTGCATATGTGGAGATTTTCTTGTTTTCTTTGTGTTAATGATTTCTATTTTTACTTCATTGTGGTCTGAAAACATACTCTGTATGATTTCAGTTCTTTTAAATAGATTGAGTTTTGTTTTTTGACTTAGAATATGGTCTATCTGGATATATATTTTGTGGGTACTTGAGAAGAATGTGAATTGTCATTGTTGGATGGAGTGTTCTGGGTCAGTTAAAATCCTGTTGGTTGATGGTGTTGTTTAGTGCTTCTGTATCCTTGCTGATTTTCTATCTGACTGTATTCTCAAGTTACTAACTATAATTGTATTTCTTTCTATTTTTCCTTTTGCTGCATACTTTTAACAATTTTGATAAAATATATAACAAATCATCTGTAATTTCCACAGTTTTATATATAATTCAGTGACATTAATTACATTTATAATATTGGCTGTACATATTTTATAACTGCTGTTTCTGCAGACAATTTAAAGTTTCTATGTCTTCTTAGAACTGGCCCTTTTACCATTCCATCCTGACCTTCTCTGTATCTGGTCATTTGTTTTCCTTTAAAGTCTCCTTTATTTGATATCAGTATAGACACTCCTTCTTTCTTTCTTTAGTTATTTTTTCCAGCCTTTTATTTTGAATTGGAAACAAAGGAAGGATCAATAGTTGCAAAATATGGCCTTGGTAATAGTAAGCCTTGGGTTGCAAATGAAGGATTCTGTGGGCAAAATCTTGGATAATGCAGGAAGCATCAAAAGAAGATGGTAGAGTCACTTAACCAAAAAACAAAACAAAACAAAATTGTTCAATGCTCAGCCATTGCAAGAGGTAGTGCATGATCAAGAATGGATGGTATTGCAGGAAGAAGTTCAAGTTGGTGAAAAAGAAGGCTCCAGAAATTGATGGAATACAAATTGGTTCAGTTGCAAGTATTTCTGCTTTCTTTACATTGAGGTACAATCCATACTGAAGACTGCACGTAGTCTTTGATATTCATCAGTATTTCAAGTCCTCTTTGCTTTCAATAAGCAATATTAAATCATCTGCCTATTGCAAGGTTGCTCATGAGTCTTTCTCTAGTCCTGATGCTGTGTTCTTCTTCATATTGTCCGGCTTCTCAGATTATTTGCTCAGCATTCAGATTGAATAAGTATGGCAAAAAGTTACAATCCTGCCTTACACTTTCCTGATTTTAAATGATTCACTATTCCCATGTTTTGTTCTAATGACTGCATTTTGGTCTATGTACAGGCTCCTCATAAGCACAATTGTTCTGGAATATCCATTCATTGCAGTGTTATCCACAGTTTGTTATGATACACACAGTCAAATGCCTGTGCATAGTTAATAAAGCACAAGTAAATATCTTTCTGGTATTCTCTGCTTTCAGTCAAGATCCATCTGACATCAGCAATGAAATCCCTTATTCCACATTCTCTTCTGAATCCAGCTTCTTAATCTGGCTTGAATTTCTGGCAGTTCCCAGTTGACGTATTGCTTCAATCGTTTTTGAATTATCTTCAGCAAAATTATACTTGCATGTAATATAAATGATATTTTTGATGATTTTTCATATTTTGTTGGGTTACCTTTCTTTGGAACTGGAAGAAATATGGATCTCTTTCAATCAGTTGGCTAGGTAGCTCTCCTCCAAATTCCTTGACATAAACTAGTGAGTGCTTCCAGAGCCGCATCTGTTTTTGAGACATTTCTATTTGTATTCTGCTAATTCCTGAGCCTTGTTTTTCACCAGTGCCTTTAGTACTGCTTTGACTTCTTCCTACTATGCCATCATCTCAATCATATAGTACCCCTTGAAATAATTGAACGCTGACCAATTCTTTTTGATACAGTGACCCAATGTATTCCTTTCATCTATGTTTGAAGTTTGCAGTGTCTTTCATATTTTGCCCATAGAATCCTTCAATATGAAAGTTGTCAAAGATTTCATTGTATTTTTACCCACACTCAACACTCATGGAAGCAGCAGTCAAGAAGGCCAATGATACGATGCATTAGGTAAATGTGCTTCAAAAGACGTCTTTAAAATGTTAATGAGCAAAGATGTCACTTTGAGGACTGACTTGCGCCTGACTGAAGTTCTGGTATTTTAAGTCACTTCAGATGCATGTAAAAGCTGGATGATGAATAAGGAAGACTGTAGAAGAATCAATATATTTGAATTATGGTGTTGGTGAAGATTGTTAAATATATATACCATGGGTTGCCAAAAGAATTAACAAAGCTGCTTTGGAAGAAATAAAACTAGGTTGTTCCTTTGAGGCAACGATGGTGAGACTTCATCTCTCATACTTTGTGCATGTTGTTAGAAGGACCCAGTATCTGGAGGACATCATGCTTGGAAAAATGGAAGGTCAACAGAAAAACAACCAGCTGCTCCTAGGAAACCCTATACAGGGTTGCTATAGGTCAGAACCAACTTAATGGCACTTCACAACAACAACAACAACAACAACGAGACCTATTTATACAGTGGCAGAAACAATGGGTTCAAATGACAATTGTGAGGATGGTCCAGGACCAGGCAGTGTTTTGTTCTATGTTGTACAGGAGTGCTATGAGTTGGAACTGATTCAGTGATACCCGACAATAGAAACAACAACTGGTATACTTGATTTAAGTCATGGGAAAGCATTCAAAATCTGGACAATGAATAAGCAAGACCAAAGAAGAATGATACCTTTGAATTATGGCATTGGTGAAAACTATTATATATAATATGAGTTGCCAGAGAAGTCAGAATGTTCCTTAGAAGTGAGGATGGTGAGGCTTTGTTTCATGTACTTTGAACATATAATCAGGAGGAGCCATCTGGAAGAGCACATCGTACTTGGTAAAGTAGAGGGTGAATAAAAAAGAAGACCTTTTATGAGCTGCATTGACACAGTGGCTCCAACAGTGAGCTCAAACATAAGAAAGTTTGTGAGGATGGTGCAGTACCAAGCACTGTTTAGTTCTGTTGTACATAGAGTCTCTAGAGTCAGATCCAACTCAATGGCACCTAACAACAGCAACTAGAACCAACAGTTCACCAATCTGACCGAAGCATAGAAATTTTTTCTTCCTTTTGTATCTCTTTATCCTCTCCCTTTATAATATAAATACCTTAAATATTTCCTCTGCATGCACTTAGAAACACATCACATCAGATAGTGTTATAATGTTTGCATCAATCATCAAACATAATCTAGAAAACTCAAGAGGAAAAGATAGATGCATTGCATTTACCCATATTTCTGCTGTTCTTTTTTGAAATGATTCAGATTTCCTTGATCACTTTCTATCTGTTTAGGGAACATCCTTTAGCCATTCATTTTGATCTGCTGCTGACAGATTGTCTTAGGTTTTCTTCATCTGAGAATGTCTTCCTCTAATTGTTGAAGGACATTTTTACTGAATATAGAATATTGGGTTGGTACATTGTTGACGTCAAATGGATCTTGCCTGAAAGCAGAGAACAACAGAGAGATGTTTACTTATGCTTATTGGCTATGCAAAGGCTTTTGATTGTGTAGATCATGAAAAGCTATAGACAGTATTACTAAGTATGAGTATTTTGGAACACTTAATTGTGTTCATGAGGAACCTGTACATAGACCAAGAGGCAGTTGTTTGAACAGAATAAGGGAACACCGAATACTTTAAAGTTAGGAAACGTGTGCACCAGGGTTATATTCTTTCTCCATACTTATTCAACCTGTATGCTGAGCAAATAATCAGAGAATCTGGATATATGAAGGAAAATGTGGCATCAAGATTGGAGGATGGCTCACTAACAACCTGTGATATGCACATGATACAACCTTGCTTGCTGAAAGCCAAGAGGACTTAAAATACTTAGTGATGAAGATCAAAGAACACAACTTTCTGTATGGGTGCACCTCAATGTAAAGAAAGCAAAAATCCTTACCACTGGACAAATAAATAACAGCTTTATAAATGGAGAAAAAATTGGAGTTGTCAAAGACTTCATTTTGCTTGGATCACCCATCAACACTAATGGAAACAGCAGTCAAGAAATGAAATGATGTATTGCATTGGTAAAATCTGCTGCACAAGACCTCTTTAAAGTGTTGAAGAGCAAAGATGTCAGTTTGAGGACTAAGGTGTTCCTGTCCCAAGCCGTGGTATTTTCAGTAACCTCATACGCATGCTAAAGTTGAGCAGTGAATAAGGAAGACCATAGAATAAGGATGGTGAATAAGGAAGACCAATTGATGCATTTGAGTTATGGTGTTGGAAGAGAATATTGAAGGTGCAATGGACTGCCCAAAGAACAAATGGATCCATGTTGGAAGAAGTACAGCCAGAGTGTTCCTTGGAAGCCAGGATGGCCAGGCTTCATCTTTCATGCTTCGGAAATATTGTCAGGAGGGACTAAGTCACTGCAGAAGAATATCATGTTTGGTAAAGTGGAGGGTTGAAGAAAAAGAGGAAGACTCCCAATGAGATGGATTGGCACAGTGGCAGCATCAATGGGCTTAAATGTAGCAATGATTGTGAGGTTGGCCCAGAATTGGGCAGTGTTTCATTCTTTTGTGCATAGGGTCACTATGAGTCGGTATCGACTCAATGGCACCTAATAACAACAACTTATTTCTTTAAGCACTTGAAAAATGTTATGCTACTACTTGCTTCTGGCCTCTGTGACTTCTGACAGGGAATCCACTGTCATTCAAATGGTTTTAACATTGTAGGTTAAGTCCTTTCATTGCTTTCAGAGTTTTTATCTTTGGTTTTTAAAAACTTGTGCAGTGGGTTAAGCGTTGGGCTACTAACTGAAGAATCAATCGGTGGTTTGAAGTCACCAACCACTCCATGGGAGAAAGATGAGGCCATCTGATTCCATGAAGCTTTATAGCCTTGGAAGACTTTGGCCCAATTCTGCTCTGTTCTGTAGAGCTGCCATGACTTGGAATCAACTTGACAGCAGTGTTTTGACTTTACATGTATTTAAACATTTGTCATTTCCACATTTGTTGCATGAATGAGTCCGTGCCATTAATTATGTTTGTCATGTTGTGCAGCTGTTACCACTATTCGTTTCCAAAGTTTTCCATCACTCTTAGCATCCCTTAAATAATTTTCTATTATTTTCAACAGTAGACTCTGCTGTGTCTTGGTATGAAGGTCTTCATTTTGAGACCGTGTATGTTGATCCTGTTTGGGGATTGCTTAACTTCTTGGCTCTATAGGTTGCTAGATTTCAGAAGTTTTCCTTTTTTTTTTTTTTTTTTTAATTTTTAATCCCCACCCTTTTTTTTCCCTCTTTCTGGACGCTGGTGTCACAAATGTCAGATCTTTTGTTTCTGCTGTTGAACCTATCCTTTGGGTGTTTTCATTTTATTTATTGTATTTTTTGGTTCTAAAATCTCCATTTGCTTTGTTATTTCTTCCATATCTTCACTAGGATTTTTTTCTTCTTCTGAGAACTTTCATTTATTCTTTTGTTTCTAGCATGTTTGTAATTTCTCAGAGAAGCATTTCTTGATGACTGGTGTACAATCTCTGCCAGATAATTCTAAGATTTTTGTCATCTTAGTGTTGGCATAATTTGGTTGGCTTTTGGTTTTTATTTAATTTGAGCTCTTACTGGTTCGTGGTATGATGAGTAATTTTCATTTAAAACCTGGACACTCCTGTATTGTTATGAAACTGTATGTTATTTAAACCTTCTGCTTTAGTTCGTTCGGATGAAGTGGATATGGTAAGGTAGTTGCTGTTGGCTCCATTGAGTCAGCCCTAACTCATGGCAAACCCATGCACAACAGAACCAAGTGCTGCCAGTCCTGTGCTTGCCCCACAGGCTGTAGATTGAACTGTTGAGATCCACAGGATTTTCATTAACTGATAATGACTAGGTCTGTCTTCCAAATCCATTATAGTCTGAGAGCTTTGCTGAAACCTCTTTACCATCATAGCAACACGCAGGCCTTCAATGACAGATGAGTAGTGCCTGTGCTTGAGGGTCAATGACTTGGAATTGAATGCGGTCTCCCCATGGAAGGCAGTAATCCTACTGAGCTGCCTTTGCCTAATTCAGCAACGCGGGGGTAGATTTCCCCTTGGTAGTTGTTCATATCCACAGTAGGGTAGGAGTCCTGGTGTGGCACTGTGGGTTGATGTGCTAGACTACAAGGTCGGTTTGAACTGCAAGGTTGGTGGTTCAAGTTCACCAGCTACTCCTTGGCAACTTTATATAGGGTTGGAACCAACTCGATGGCACTTAACAACTGTAGTGTGGGGTCTCTTGTTAACACTGGGCAGAAGTCTGGTTTCTCCCTAGGCCTCCATGATACCTCCCTGGCTGGTATCATTTCTACTCCCTTCTTGGAGTATATCATTTCTACTCTCTTCTTGGTCTCTGCTGGTAACACAGGGAGATGACTTTATTATTGTGTGAGAGTTCTCAGTGCCTTGTCACTGCTGAGTGAGAGATCAGATCACCATCTGGTCTCCACTGGCATTTTGGGAGGGCTGATATTTACTGTTTGACCTCTGGCACCATCCTGGTGGGAAGGTTGGGTGCCTCCTTTACAGTTTGGAGAGGGTGGAAGTCTACGTTCTGACTTGCCCTTTGATGGGGATTGTGCTGGTGTGGCCACATGTTTTTTTTCTGTGGTGTTTGGCTGGAATAGAGTTGTTATTGTCTGAAAGTGTTTTACCTTGCTAAGCTGTCCCTTTTCTGTTCTTATGACAAGGGAGAGGAGGTTTTTGTTGGGGTTATTTTTGTATGTGCCTTTTGATGTTTCTGGATTGCCAGCATCAGTTTCCAGTATATAATATGTGGGGCAAAAAGAAACCCAGGAACTTAAAACCATGTTGTTCCTGGAGTCCCGATGTCCCTAGAAACTCTTTCCTCTTTTCTCCTCCTTTCAGAGGATTATGATTTTTTTTTTAAATTGTGATTTAATATATATTTAACAAACTATTGCTTGGCTTTGATGCATTTATGTTATAGTGTTGGAGGAGAATATTAAAAGTACCATGGACTGCCAAAAGAACACAGATCTGTGTTGGAGGAAGTACAACCAGAGTGCTCGTTGGAAGCCAGGATGGCTAGACTTTGTCTCTCATACTTCAGACATTTTATCAGGAAGGACCAGTCAATGGAAACAGATATCATGTTTGATAAAGTGGAGGGTCGGAGAAAAAGAGGAAGACCCCCAATGTTGTGTATAGGGTCACTATGAGTCGGTACTGACTTGATGGCACCTAACAACAACAACAAACTTTGCTCAGCACAATGTTGTCAGGGTTTGTCAGGTCATGGTCTGCAGCAGAGCTTCATTTTTCTTCCTGAGTGAGTAGTATTCCATTGTGTGTCTGCACTCCAGTTTGTTTCTACCTTGTAACTACAGTGTGCTGGGATGCACACTGACTGGGTGCAGGTTTCTGTTTGCCGTCCTGTGATTATTTTAGCTGTAGACAGTCCAGTGTCTTAAGTACTTAGTGGAACGACTAAGTAAAAGCACGTCTACTCCTTTTTCCTAGAAGCAGGAATTGATAAATAATGTTTTAGTGGATTAGTTTTAAAAAAGAAGAATTAATGCAAAATAAATCTCATCATAAACAAAATAAAAGCATTTTAAATAAGGACAAGATGGGTATTACTGATTTTTTTTTTTTCTTTTCTGATTTTTCTTTTGTAGTATGCTCCCATATGACTTGGCACAACAACTTTCTTACTTGTCTTTATTTTATTGTTAGCTTTTATTTTGCCTTTTTTAAAAAAAATTTCGATTTTGAAAATATTGCACTGAAGTATTTATGTTGAGCATTCAATTTTTGGTGCCCCCTAAATTTCACACCTGATATAATGTCCTGTTCACCTCGCCTCGTCCTGGTTCCTGTTCTTGGCCTGGGGAAACTGCCCAAGTGCTGGCCTGAGGCCAAGGACACAATCCCAGTGGCCGTGGAAAAGGAGTTTTGGGACCTACTTCCAGCTGTTTTGAGGGCAGAGAGCAGCCATGTGGGGCTGGTGCAGGGACACCCTCCCCCACCCGTCAACCTGGCCACCCCAAACCCAAACAAACCCACTGTCACAGAGTCCGTTCACACATAGCAACCCTGTATAGGATTTCTGGTGTTGGAAGAGAATATTGAAAGTGCCATGGACTGCCAAAAGAACCAATAGATCTGTTTTGGAAGAAGTGCAGCCAGAGTGCTCCTTGGAGGCCAGGATGGCTAAGCTTCGTCTCTCATACTTTGGACATATTGTCAGGAGGGACCAGTCACTGGAGAAGGATATCATGTTTGGTAAGGTGGAGGGTCAGAGAAAAAGAGGAAGACTCCCTACAAGATGGATTGGACAAGAGGCAGCATCGATGGACTCAAGCATGAAAACAGTAGTGAGGTTGGCCCAGAATTGGGCAGTGTTTCATTCTGCTATGCACAGGGTCGCTATGAGTCGATACTGACTCAATGGCACCTAACAACAACAGCAACATAGGATTTCTGAGGTTGTAATCCTTACCAATAGAAAGCCTCTTCCTTTTCCCTTGTGGTCAGCAGTTCAATGCATATCCTTCCGCACCAACAATGCTCCTCTATCCAGAAGATAATGGGAACCAGTTTTTTTTTTTTTTTTTTTTAAATGTCTCAAAGATTGTCTAAACTATTTTGTGATACAAATTACTGCAACTCCACAAGTAGAATGGTTGGTTATGTGCCGTGGAGTCTGTTCCGACTCAGTGACCCTGTACCGAGTTTCTGAGGCAGTGAATCTTCACGGGAGCAGAAAGCCTCATCTTTCTCTCATGGAACAGCTGGTAGTTTTGAACTGATGACCTTGAGGCTCGCAGCCCGATTTGTAACCACTAGGCTACCAGAGCACCTTACAAGTAGAATAGAAACCATTATTTAGTGAACCAATCCTCTGGTGAACTGATCATTTGACAAATCGGTTTTCTCTGGGTGTGTGAGTGTCCTTTAGAGCGCGCTGCAGCCATAAGCCTGGGACCACCTGTAGGACTTCCCTGCCCTCCAGAGAGCACCTTTCCTCTTCTGGCAGCATTCTGAATGCTGGAGGTAATTTCAGGAAGTGGAGCAGCTTGTGAAGGAATGAAGGGGATGGAGTCTCGGTAACTGAGCAGCAGGGGGAACACTTGAGCTGGAGAGAAGGCCCCTCAGGGAACAGCAGGGCAGTGAAAGTGGACCCTGCTCTCTTGGTCCTGTCCTGTCATCTTGGTCTTGGTTTGAACTTGGCCTCTGCCACTTCTGAGCTGTGTGCCCAGTCTTGTGATCTTTTGGAACCTCAGTTTCCTCAGCTGCATAAAGAGGATGATATTGTCCACTTGTGTGAGTGAGCCCTGGTGGTACTGTGGGGTCAGCACTGGACTGTAACTGCAAGGTTGGCAATTCAAATCCACCAGCTGCTCTGGAAAACCCTATATGGGGTCATTATGAGTCAGAACTGACTCTGTGACACACAAAAAAGCAACAACAACAAAAGGGCGGATCCCACCACCTGTCTGTAGTGTTGTAGGTTGCTATGATGCTGGCAGCTATGCTAATTGGTGTTTGAAATGGTGGGCAGGTTTCAGAGAGCTTCTAGACTGATACAGGCTAGGAAGAGGATCCTCTTGTGAAAATCAGCTAGTAGAAACCACAGGGATCACAGTGGACTATGGTCTGGAGTCCTTGCTCTGGGCATGCGATCAGGAGGGATCCATCCCTGGAGGAGGATATCATGTTTGGTGAAGGAGAGGGCCAGTGAGGGTGAGGGAGACCCTCAGTGAGATGCCTGATCCCAACAGCTGAATTGATGGACTTGCTGCAGTCCTGTGGAGTCGGTAGGGAAGGCAGAACGAATAAAATAAGCAATGAAAAAATCAGCAATAGATAGCATACCAAATGACAGTTTATGAGGAGAAGAAACAGGAAGCAGAAGAGGGGGGAAAGCTGGTGAGGGGCTGGGATTTAAAATGAGGTGGTCAGGAAAAGCCTCCTTGAGGTAATATGTGAGTAGAGACCTGAAAGAGGGAAAGGTACAAAAAAGCTTTCTGGGCAGAAAGCATGGCAAGTGCAAAGGCCCTGGGGTAGACCTGGGTGAGTTTGAAGGAGTGGAGTGAGTGAGCAGGAGAGAGGCAGAAATGAGCTCAAAAAGGTCACAGTATGGACTTTTACTCTGGGTGAGATGGGAGCCACAGCAGGATTCTGAGCAAAGGAAGGAATATTGGAATCTGGCTGGAACAACTCACTCTGGCTGCTTGTGTAGAAGAGACACAGCAGGGGCAAAAGGGGTGGAGAAGCCTGCTACAGGAAGTCAGGCGAGAGCTGTGGGGTCTTGGACCAAAGCAGAAGAGGAAGCCTGAGAAACACAATCCTTTATCACTTTAAGATCGAGCCTGTATGGTTTGCTGATGCATCATATATGGCAGGTGTGAGAACTTGTCCTGCACTTGGGGGCAGCCCCTGGCCTTGGAGACCCCTGTGCCCAGTTATTGTGCCCCCATTGGTGGTGACAGCTGTCTAGTGCTCCAAAGATCAGTTACCAAGCAGGAAATGTGATAGCAAGTGGCTCTAATTGCTTCGGGTATTGGCATCAAAGAAAAACCCAGCTCTTTTTATGAAAAATACATTAGAAGGAGCTGCTCCATAGGTAGCGGGCAGAGTTGGGAGGAAGGCACCTGCTTTACTGATACAGATGGAGGTGTATGAATGGAGACTGTCTGGCCTTCCCAGCCCCCGGCCTTCCACTGAGCCAGAATGTTATCTAAATCCTGTCTCCAGGCTGACCCACTGCTGCTGGGGCAATGAACTACTGCTGGTCCACAGTTGTACTGCTCACTGAGTCCTGCCCTGGGTCCCCAGAAACTCCCACCACCAAGGATATGTCCCACTCACGAGCAGCCATTGTGAGAAATAACTCTTGTGGGCATGGTCCATCTTCAATGAAGGAATAAGGGGAGTCTTGGGGGTAGCAGGCTAGCAACTTTAAGAATTCAGCTATCAAGGACATAGGGGAAGTTCATGGGGAAAAGGGAAAACTAACTTTAAAGGAGAATGCTCCCAGTAAGAACTAGTAGACGACTTTGGAAGGAGAAATGGAGGAGGGCATTTTTCCAAGACAGGGGAATAAACTTTGTGGGCCAGCCATGTGGCACATCTGCCCATGTGTACTGGTTGTGTGCCCAATTATGCAAAATTGATTAAAGAAAACCTCACTCTTGCTAAAATGAGTGCAGATTGAATTACTTGAGTGTTTGTCGGTATGGACAATGTTTCTCACATCATGATTCCTGACTGGAAAGTGGGGGTACAGATGCTTGGTCCTTTTGCCTCAGTTTGGAGCAACTCCCTAGGGTCATCCAAAGCTGAAGGTATGGCTGGCAGCAGCCTCAGACCAATCACCTTGTAGACCAGCTTCTCCCTCCAGACCCTGCCTCACCCTTCCCCACATTTTCATTGTGTCTCCTGAGATCACCCCATATACCTCATACATCGCCTTTTCTTAGAATCCACTCCAGGGCTCAATCTTACACAGTAGAGGGGTGGTGTTCTGACATATCCATTTGATGGTCCCCTGGACCCAAGACCAAGTCCATCCTCCTTGTTTCCCCAAAACTCTGTCCCTCCTGTGACTGTCCTACTCTCGGAGAATAGCATTACCAACTACCTATCATCACTTATTTCCTAAGACTCTAATATGGGAGTTGTCCTGGGTAGACCTTCCTCCCACATGATCAAATCCAACACCAGGTCCTGCGGCCTGCCCTTAACTCAATCAGTTCCTGCCACCTTCACTGTCAGTGGTCCTGCCACCCTCACCAGCTCTTGATTGGACAGTTGGATCGATCTCACTGGCCTTCCTGCCTCATTCTTGTTGAAACAGTCCTGACTCACCTACAGCAAATGTGCCATTCTCCAAAGAGTTGCTATGTTTGAGCTCATTTTTGCAGCCATTGTGACAATCCAACACATTGAGGGTTTTCTTTTGTTCACTTTGCCGATCCATCTCACTGGGGCTCTGACTAATAATGGATAGGTTCTGACTAATAATGGCCCTGTATAGGCTTTCCGAAAGGAACTCTGGTTGCGTAGTGGTTGAGAGTCAGGCTACTAAGCTCAAGATTTACAGCCTTGGAAATTGATATGATTCCAAACTGACTCCACAGCACACCACCCACCCACAACCACCCATAGGGTTTCCGAGGTTTTAAATGTTTGTGGGAGCAGAAAGCCTCATCTTTTTCCCACAGAGCAGCTGGTGGACTTGAACCAATGACCTTGTGTTTTGCAGCCCAGTGCTTATCTTATGGAGCCACCGCGCCCCCTCAATTGCATACTAGGGTGAAGGAAAGTAACGTGGCTTGGGTCAGACATACTTAAGTCCTCAAAGTGACAGCTCTGCTTTTTAACACTATAAAGAGGTCTTTGCCCAATGAAATATGTCATTTGTTATCCTGACTGCCCTGGTAGTGTAGTGGTTATGAATTGGGCTGTGAACCGCAATGGTAGCAGTTAGAAACTACCAGCTGTTCCATGGGAGAAAGATGAGGCTTTCTGCTCCTGTAAAGATTTATAGCCCTGGAAACCTGTACAGGGTTTCTATGAGTTGGAACTGACTCCATGGCACACAACAACAACAACACTTCTGTGGACATTGTAGATGTCAGCAAAATGAAATTCTTGGCACCTTCATTATTTCCTCCATTTATCATGATGTTGTTTATTGGTTGTGAGGATTTTTGTTTTCTTGATGCTGAGATGTAATCCATACATAGTCTTTGTATCACTATTATTTTGTATTTGTACTTGTGTTACTTTGATAAAGTAAGTGCTGCAAGTCCTCTTTACTGTCAGCAAACAAAGTATGTCATTTGCATATCACAGGTTATTAACGAGTCTTCCTCCAATCCTTATGCCACATTCCTCTTCATATAGTCCAACTTTTTGGATATTTGCTCAGCATACAGATTGAATTGTTGTTGTTATTAAGTGCTGTCCCATTGGTTCCAACTCAGCGATCCTCAGGTTTCCGAGGAGTAGCTGGTGGGTCTGAATCGTCAACCTTGTGGTTCCCAGTCCAGTGCTGACCCTATAGTGCCATACCAGGAGTCCACAGATTGAATAAGTAGGGTGAAAGAATCCTTTCCTGATTTTAAATCATGCCATAGACACTTGTTCTATTCAAATGATTGCCTCTTGGGGTGGAAGACCTTTTAGCTGCCAAAATTTATAATATCATTTGTGGGCCATACAAAATTATCAACTTAAAAATTTGCCTGCTACATTTGGTTAAAAATGTAATTACCTCACACCTAATGTGATGACTGGAACTTCAGTTGCCTTGGCAGGACCATTCCACACTCCTGGTGTGTGTATAGGTTCTGCATGCACACAAGGAAACATTCTGAAATTTCTATTCTTCAAAATGTTATTCATAATTTGTTGTGATCCACAGTCAGATGTCTTTTTGTGGTCGTTAAAACACAGGTAAACATCTTTGTAGAAGTCTCTGCTCTCAACCAAGATCTATCTGAAATCAGTAATGATATCCTTGGTTCATGCCATCTTCTGAGTCAGACTTGTCAATATACAGCTGCAACTATTTTTGAACTATCATGAACAAAAATTTACTTGCTTGTGATACTATGATCTTATTCATTATTTTCTGCATTTCCCTGGATGATTTTTCTTTGGAATGGGCATATATGTGGATCTTGGCCAGGTAACTTTTGAATTTCTTGACAGAGTGAATGCTTTCAGCATTGCACTCATTTGTTAAACATCTCAATTGGTAGTCCATAAATTTCCTGGAGACTGTTTTTCATTTACTCCTTCTGTATCATTGGTTGTTGATCAACGGTTATCTCCTGAAATGGCTGACCATTGACTAGTTTGTTTTGGAACAGTGACTGAATTCTTTCCATCTTCTTTTGATGCTTCCTGAATTGTTCAATATTTTTATTTTTTAAAGCTTTTATTGTGAATTGAGTGAATGTTTACAGGGCAGATCATGAGTTTTACATTCGACAAATCATTGCAATGATTACAATCCCCTCCATGCACCAGCTGCTAACAGTATTTACCTCTATTACCTTTTTTTTTTTTTTAATGTACACATACCACATTGAAAACATATATTTGCTTAAATGTCCAAAGGGTGCATCTTGCAAGCCAGCCTTCTGCCCACAGGCACACTGCCTTTCTCAGTCCCTCTGTTGCTGTCTCTCTAGGCCATTGCCTCTGCTACCATCTCTGTTGTTGCTGCTTTTCTGGTTAGGATCCCTTTCTCCTCTCATGCCTTTCCTTCTTGATGGCCCTAGGGTCCTCTGTTCCTGAAATGACAGATTAAACTGCTCCCCCCTTTTAGTTACACATCTTCTACATTTATAGTTATAACAATCGCCATTAGTCCTGATAACAGTTACTTACAATTGAATCATAAAATCCTATTCCCATCATTATCAGACCCATCTAGATAAGAAGAAAATGATTCAGGGGGATTCTATCTTACTCCCCTCACTCTGAAACTAAGCACCCTCATGAAAGCTTGTAAAC
>NW_006408552.1:22972008-22995199 GCF_000296735.1 Chrysochloris asiatica | reverse complement strand
TCTCGGACTAGAAAGCAATAGATTTCTTGCTTCTGCCACAAATTCCCCCAGCTGTAAGCCTTCCAACCTTCTAAATATTCCTTTATATGTGGTTCAGAGTTCTGGGATCACCCCCTGAGCCTGCTTGGTCGGGTATTCTGTGTTGTTGTTGGCGGAGCTCCTTTACTGCACTTCCACCCGATCAGCCATCTTGTTTGTTCTCCCCTGACCCAGTTTTGATAGCTGAAGTCTATGTTGCCCGTTCCTATCAACCCAGTTTACTAAGGAGGCAAGCTTGAACCTTGATATGAAGAACCCTTCCCTTTTGGTTGGAATTTTGAGCCACTTCATCTATAAGCAAAGGTCCAGTTCATCAAGTTGTAGCAATTTATGCCTGCTCCCTGTATCAAACTTCTGTATCTTCATCTGATCAAGTTCTGGTCAGCAAGCCATCCAAACGAGGTCAAATGGGTACTTTGTAAGTTTGGGACTTCTTGTACATCTCCCCTGACTTCAGACCAGGTGGTCACTTCACTCTTAACTCTAGACCCCAGTGGCTAGGTCAGTGTCCTTGAGCTTGGGAGTGCACATGTCTCCCTGAACTTCAAGCCAGGCAGCCCATCCTTTTGTCTCTTTCATCTCAAGGTCATTGGGTGTCTATGGAACCTGGCCAAACTTAGCCCATGTCTGCAATGCTGTATGTCTCTCACTTCCACTCACAAGTGGACCAAGGCACTCACCAGCAAGCATACAAGATTGTTCATGTGTTCCCTTTGGAGCTGAGTGTTAGAAAGGGGTTTGCACCTTGCTTGATATTGTCACAGCCAAACAGTCTGCTCCCCCACCCCCACCCCTGCTGGTCTTTCTTTTAAGAAGTCTCTTCTGTTTCTCTAGCTAGTTTGGGTTGGTCAGCATGTCTTTTCAGTTGGGAATGTCCCACCTCTAAAGGGTCTGGGTGAGGCGCAGGATTCTACCTAAGGCCTCATACTCCACAAAGGCTTAACAAGCAGCCTATGTCCCTGGGCACCTTCTAGTCCCCTTTTAGTTAATCCAATCAGTTACAGGCTGAAGATGGGCTTACAAGCTTTCTGCAGTCATATCTCCAGTATTCCTTTCTATCTCACTTAAATGTCTATATTACAGTAGTAGGCAGGGGAAACATTCAGTATTTCCCCCATGCTGTTGTTAAGTGCTGTTCTCTTCAGTCGGTTCTGATGCATAGTGACCCTCTATAGGGTTTCTAAGGAGCGGTAGAGAGTTCGAACTGCTGACTTTGTGGTTCAAACTGTCCTTGCGGTCCAGTTCTTTATCCTACAGTGCTACATAGAATTGTAACTCAAGTTACAACTCTAGTAACTCAAGTCTTGTATGTTTCCTTCAGTTCTTGAGAAATACCAAGAGTATTCTTCCCTTTTGGCTCTTTAGATCTGAGTCCTTGCACATTTCATTATACTACTTTACTCTGTCTTCTCAAGCTGTTTCATGAGTTCTTCTATTCAACTCTTTTACTTCATAATTTCTTTCATTTCCTTTAGCTACTCTATATTCAGGAACAAGTTCTAGAGTCTCTTCTGACATCCATTTTAGTCTCTGCTTTCTTTCCTGTCTTAATGATGTTTGCTTTCTTTATAATGTCCTTGATGTCATCCCACAACTCTTCTGGTCTTTGATCATCAGTGTTCAATGCATCAAATCTATCCTTAAGGTGGTCTATAAATTCCTGGCTTTGCTTTAATTTTCTTGTGCTTCACCTTGTACTTGTATATGAGCAATTGATGATCTGTTTTGTAGTTGTTCATTGGCTTTGTTCTGACTGATGATACTGAGCTTCTTCATAGTCTCTTCCACAGATATAGTTGATTTGATTCCTGTGCATTACATCCAATGAGTTCCGTGTGTATAGTTAGTGTTTATGTTATTGAAAAGAGTTGCTTTTGATGAATAAGTAATTGTTCTTGCAAAATTCTATCATGTGATCTTCTGCGTAATTTCTGTCCCCGAAGACATATTTTCCAACTACTAATCTTTTTTTTTTTTTTTGGTTATTTTTAACTTTCTCATTCCAATCACTGGTATTATCAGTACATCTTGATATTTTTATGTCTGATCAATTTCAACTACAGAATTTGGCAAAAATCTTCAGTTTTTTCATCTTTGGCATTAGTAGTTGGTACATAAATTTGAGTAATAGTTGCATTAACTGATCTTCCTTATAGGAGTATGACTATTAACCTATCACTGACAGTGTTTCTTTATACAGCTCATGTACTGATTACTAATGGATATTTGTATCTCTTTCTTCTCATTTTACATCGATTAGCACTGGGCTGTGAACCATAAGGTTGGCAGTTCAAACCCATCAGCTGCTCTTTGGAAACAATATACAGGGTTGCTATGAGTTGGAACCCACTCAATGACACTTAACAACAACAACAACATTAAAAAATGAAGGTCCCGAAAGCTTTACTCCACTCCCATTATTTAAATTCCACTTTACTTTGAGCAGGCACTTATTTCCCAGTTGCATTTTGAGTAGCTTTGAACCTGAGGAGGCATCTTCCATCAGTGTATCAATGTTCCGTTGCTCTCTATGTGGTTTTCATTGGCCAACCTTTGTCAAAAGTAGATCACCAGATTCTTTCTACTAGTCGGTCTCAGTATGAAAGCTGCACTGAAACCTGCCCTTGCTGTTGTTGTTAAGTGTCATTGAGTTGGTTCCAACACATAGTGACCAGTGACTGGTGGGTTTGAACTGGCGACCTTGTGGTAAGCAGCCCAGTACTTATCCCACCACACCAGAACTCTCCTGGTATTAAAATACTAGTGGCATGTCTTCCAGCATCATAGCAACATGCAAGCCAGCAAAGTACAACAAACTGACAGACAAGTGGTGATCTGTAAAGATTGAAAACTCTATGGAGCATAGTCACCTACAAGATCGTTCTATTCTATCTTGTAGAGTCACTGTGACTTGGAGCTGACTCAAAGGCAATGGGTAATTTTTATTGAATCAGACAACTACATCCTTCATCTGTGAAATGACTGAGGAATGCAAATTGTCAGGACCTTTTGTTAGCAGTCATGTTTAACCACCGCGGCTCCTTTGTCTATACAGACATATATGCCCCATTTCATTGCAGTTCCCATTATAGGGCTTCATATATAATGTGAGTTTTGTGTTGAGCAAGTCTATCGATGCTATTTTCCACAACAGCATGTGCTCATTTGGTGTCTCTGTGTCACATTTTGGTAATTCTTACAATATCTAAAACTTTTTCATAATGCCATTGCATATTTAGTAGACTACAGTAGAGTATAAACTTTTATGTACAGTGGGAAACGAAACAAATTTGTTGACTTCCTTTATTGTGATACTAACCTTATTGTGATAATCTGGAAACGAACCCACACTGTCTTGGAGGTATGCCTGTATGTGATGACACCGTGGCTAAGTGAAAAGTCAGCAGTTTGAATCTACCAGGTGCCTTGCCACAGGAGAGAAGACCTGGGGATCTACTCCAATAAAGATTTATACATAGGAAACCCTATGGGGCAGTTTTACTCTGTCCTCTTGAGTCACTGAGTTGGAATTGACACAACAACAACAACACACATACGAGGGTAAATTAAAAAGTATTGTTATTTAGGCTCCATTATATACATGCATGGGTTATTCTAAACAAAACATGTTCAAACATGCCTCTGTAATCAGTGGACGACTGCAGATAAGTTCTGTCAGTAATCTACTTGTCCTACTCTAGTTGTTGTTGTTAAGTGCTGTTGAGTTGGTTCTGACTTACAGTGAACCTGTATAGAGTTTCTGAGGAGTGGTTGGTGGCTTTGAACCACTGTCTTAGGCTGGGTTCTCTAGAGAAGCAAAACCAGTGAAATTTACATAAGTGTGTGTGTGTATATATGCAGAGAGACAGAGAAGTTTACATCAATAGCTCACAATTGTAGAGTCCCAGGTCTCCAGTGGAAGAGAGCAAGTTTTTCCTGCATATCCATTATATTCGGAGTAGGCCACACCCCCAAGGAAACAGCCTTTCAGCTTTCAGTGGTTTGGCTGCTCATAACCACTCATCATAGAGTTAACTCTGCCTGTAGTAGGTTTCATCACCATGGGAATAAGCACATCCCAACTGCTAAACCTCTGGAAATCTTGGCCCAGTCAAGTTGACACAGTCCACCCCTTGTCAACTTGGCACCTATAAACCATATGTATAATCTCTAAATAAAATTATAATCATACTTATACCTAACATGATGTAACTAAAATGTGTACAACTGAAATGTACTGGTTCCATTTACATCTTATTTAACAAATGAAAAAAATGGACAAAACAAAAATATTTGATGCACATGTACAAAGCAGATCAAAACAAAAATATACTGATTTAAATGTCCAAAGAACACATTCTACAAGTCAGCTTCCTGTCTGTAGGCACACAACCTTACGCAGCTCATGGTCTAGAGCCTGCAGCTGCTCTGTCTTTCCATGCCACTGCCTTTGCTGTTGCAACTTTTCTAGGTCAGGATCTCATGCTCTACTCATCCTCTTTCTTCTAGATGATCTTGGGATCTTCTGTTCCTGCTTCTGAGGTGGCTCTTTTTAAACCTAACTGGATAGCAAAATTTATCAATGCTGGCCTTAGAGTTAATAGTTTTGACAACACAATTAATCCTGCTAACAATGATTCACAATTGAATCATAAAATCCCATCAGCATCATACCCCTACCCCTTTTACCAGGCCCATCTGGAAAAGAGGAAAACTAGTTAGTGGGGATTGTCCCTTGTTCCCCTCATTCTGAGAGTTAGCACACCCATGAAAGCTTGTAAGCCAGCCGCTTCATGCCTTTATAGCCCCATTTATTTTTTAATGTTTTATTGTGAATTATGTGATAGTTTACATGGGAGAAAATTAATTACACATTCATCCTATCTTATATCATTTCATTGCCATGGTTACAATCCCCTACATGCATCATCAAGCAACCACAGGATATACTCTGCAAGTCTGCCCCCCGGTCATCAGCACATAGCCCCTCTCCCTCTCTGGATCTAAAGTCCCCAGCCACTCCATCTCTCCATGTCATTGTCTCTGCCTCCATCTCTGGTGTCACTGTTTCTCTGGGTAGGGTCCTGCATACCGCTCTTCTCCCTTGATGGTCCTAGGGACCTCTGTTCCTAGACTGCAAAGTTAATCACTACCCTCCTTGCTACAAAACTTCTACCTTTACATTTCCAACCCTCACAATCAGTCCTGATAACAATTATTCACTATTGTATCACAAGAGACCTATCCGCATTTCATTTCATTAGCCCCACCTAGACAGATTGGATACTACTCAGTGGAGATTCTACCTTCCTCCACGCCCTCTGGATCTAGATTCCCTCTTGAAACCTTGGAAGCCAGTCACTTCTCGCCTTTGTAGCCTCCCCCCTCCCCCATTTTGGGTAGCCAATGTCCAAGTTGCCCATCCCTGTCTACTCTGTGTATGGAGGGGGTGGGAATGATCTTTGCTGTAAAGATTTTTCCCTCTTTTGAGCTACTGCATCCATAGGTGTAGGTCAAGTTCATCAAAATGTATCAAATTACTCTTTTTTCCCTCTTCTTTCTTCTTCTAGTTGAGCTGTGATCATCTAGTCATTGAAGCCAGGTCAAGTGGGTATTATCTGCAAATGTGGGTGGTCTTATGCATATGCCCTCTCTTCTTATCAGCTGGATGCTTCACTCTCCACTCTAGTCCTCTGTGGCTATGTCACTGACTCTGGGCCCAAGAGTCCCCAGGTTTTTCCACACTGCTTGCCAACCAGGTCTCTCTACCCAGGTTCCCAGGAGTCTATTGAACATTGTATGTATAGCCCCCATTTTTGATAGCCAGTGTCTTTAAATTGCTGATTCCTATCAATCCAGTGCTCTGAGGAGACAAGCATGTTCCTTGACCTGAAGAATCTTCCATTCCAGTTGGAATTTTGAGCAACTGCATCCATAAACAAAAGCCTGATCCACCAAATTGTAGCAATTTACACTTGCTCACAGTATAAAACATTTTTCTCTTCATCTAGTCATGTCTGATCAATTCAGACTTAATGTTCTCAGCTTTAGCTATCCAAACTAGGTCAAATGAGTACCAATTGCAAGTTTGGAAGTTCACACACACCTTCCTGCAGTTTAGACCAGCTGACCTCTTCACTTCAGCCCTAGCCCCCAGGAGCTTGTCAGTGCCCATGGGCTCAGGCATTCACACCACTCCCTAAACTTCAGACTAGCTAGCCCTTCCTCTTCTCTCTTTCATCTCAAGGTCAGCTAAGTGAAAAGTTAACAGTTTGAATCTACCAGGTGCCTTGCTATAGGAGAAAGGTCAATGGGTGCCAGTGGAACATTTCCAAGTTTACCAAGTGTCTTCATTGCTGCATTTCCCTATATTCCACTTAACAGGTGGACACAGGTGGTCACCAGTGAGCATACTAGCCGCTGGTCACTGTTCCCCTTTACCTTTCAGTTCTAGAAAGGGGTTTTCTTTGATGGTCAGATTTTTCTTGCCTCAATGGCTCCAAAGTAAATAGCTTGCTTGAAACTCAGAAAGCCAAACAGTCTGCTTTTTTCTTTATGTATCCAAGTTGCTCATGCTCCCACAGTTCTGGGTTGGTCTGCATGTATTCTTAAGTGTAAATGTCTCAATTCTGAAGGTTCTGGGCAAATTCTAAGCCCCCTTTTAGCAAATCAAATCAAGTATAGGCTGAAGGTGGGCTAACAACCTCTCTGTAACCATAATTCCCAATATTCATTTCCATCACACATGTATGTTTATTTTATAATAATAGGCAAGAGAAATCAATATCCAAAAGGCAGTTAAACACATAACCTTTTTTTTTTTTTAAAGTTTTTATTGTGAATTATGTGATAGTTTACTTGGGAGAACATTAGCTTTACATTCATCCTATCGTATATCATTTTGTTGCCCTGGTTACAATTCCCTTCATGAATCATCAAGCAACCAAATAGTATACCCCTCAAGCCTTCCCTCTGGTCATCAGCACACAGCCGCTCTCCTTCTCTGGGTCTAGAGTCCCCCACTGCTCCATCTCTCCACGTCATTGTCTCTGCCTTCATCTCTGGCATCACTGTTTCTTTGTGTAGGGTCCTGCATTCCGCTCTTCTCCCTTGATGGTCCCCAGGACCTCTACTCCTGAGCTGCAAAGTCAACCACTCCCCTCCTTTTGCTATAAAATGTCCACCTTTACATTTATAACCCTCACAATCAGTCCTGATAGCAATTATTCACTATTGTTCCACAAGAGTCCTATCTCCAGCTCCTTTCATCAGCCCTTCCCAGACAGATTAGATACTACTCAATGGAGATTTTACTTTCCTCCGCACCCTCTGGATCTAGGCTCCCTCTTGGAAGCTTGGAAGCCAGTCACTTCTGGCCTTTGTAGCCCCCTCCTCCCCAATTTGGGTAGCCAATGTCCAAGTTGCTCATCCTTGTCTACCCTGTGTACTGAGGGGTTGGGAATGATCCTCGCTGTAAACATTTGTTCCCTTCTTTGAGTTACTGCATCCATAGGTGTAGGTCAAGTTCATCAAATTGTATCAGATTACTTGTTTTTTCCCTCTTCTTTCTTATTCTAGTTGAGCTCTGATCATCCAGTCATTGAAGCCGGGTCAAGTGGGTATTATCTGCAAGTGTGGGTGTTCTTATGCATATGCCCTTTCTTCTTATCAGCTGGATGCTTCACTCTCCACTCTAGTCCTCTGTGGCTATGTCACTGTCTCTGGGCCCAGGAGTTCCCAGGTCTTGCCATACTGCTGGCCAACCAGGTCTCCACCCAGGTTCACAGGAGTCTACTTAACATGGTTGGACTTAGCTCACAGCTTCATTGCTGTTTTCCCCTCACTTGCCCTTATTGGTGACCAATGTGGTCACCACTCAGACCGCATGCCTGCTCATGTATTCCCCTTGAGTCTTAGTTTTGGAAGGGGGTTTGCCCTAAGGGAACCTGATCACTTGTCTTGATGTCTCCTGGGTGAGCAACTTGCTTGTTCTTGTAGTAGTCAGTTGGACTGCCATTACCATTTTTTATTTTTCTTGTCAGTCTTTCTCTCAAGAATTATCTTCTCTTCTTCTAGCTGCTCCAGGCTGGTCTGCTTGTCCTTTCAAGTGGACATTTCCCACCTCAGAAGATTCTGGATGAAGTATTTTATCTCTTATACTCCTTTTAACCATTGTTGTTGTTAAGTGCCTTTGAGTCTGTTCTACTCATGATGACAAAAACAAAAATGACCATTTAAAAATAAAAATTTCACTTCCCGGGCCCCTTAGTTCCTTCTCTTAGAAAACCTCATGCTTCCAAGATTCTGGAGGCATTGCAATGACTCTTGCTTTTAATGCTAACTGCTTAAACCTAGTGGGGACCCTATCTGACTTCCTCTAACTCCACAAGGGGGAGAGAGAACCAAATTCAAAATTTAGCCCAAGGCTGATTTCTGTGAAGCAGAAGTCAGACATGTCTCCACCTTACAACCTTCTATATTAGTGGAAACAGAGTTTTTAGTGGCTTTAAAATTAGTCAGACTTGAGAACCAATTTAGAAAACTTGTCTTTGTGATTTTGTTTCTCTAGAACCCTACTCTCTGTACCACATGTCTTAGACTGGGTTCTCTAGAGAAAGCAAAACCAGTTAAATTTATATATGTATATGTATATGTATAAGAGAAGTTTATAGCAAGGAAATGGCTCACAACTATAGAGTTCCAGGTCCCCAGTGGAAAACAGAGCAAGCTTTTTCTTTGTGTCCATTATATTGGGAGCAGGTCACACCCCCAAGGAAACATCCTTTCAAATGATTGCCTGCTCAGAGACAATCATCATAGAGTAACTTTGGCTGTATTCAGTTTTGTCACCATGGGGATAAGAACATCTCAACTACCAAATCACTGAGAATCCTTGCCAGTCAAGTTGACACAAAATCCTAACTATCACAAGTGCTCATCTTGCAGTTAGCAGTCTAGTGCTTGTCCTTCAGGTGTCTTTAAAACAAAGATTTAATCAAAACCACGGCTTCTAAGGGGATCTGCTGGGTCAGTTAAATTCAAGGCAGTGAGGCCAGCTCAGAAGGTTATGACAACTGTTTTTTGTTTTTGTTTTTTTTTTTAATTCCAAAGGTGTCATCTTGACAGAGTCTCTCAAAGGGCACAGGACAAGCATGGAGCTTTTTATGAAGAAATTTTAAGAAAATTGAAAACTTTATTGGTGAGAAAAAGGCCAGGTAAGTTGCACCAAGTAATTTTCCCCCCAGATATGACAATACACCTGCTCATCCTTCCAGGGCAGCAAGGGTTATCCTTTGAGAATTTCATTGGAAAACCTTACCCATCTACCCCACAGTCCTCATTATTACCCTCCAGACTTATTTTTGTTCCTCAAACTCCAAGAACATTTCAGAAGAACATGATACGAGTTTCTTGAGGATATAAAAAATTCCATTTAAGAGTGCAAAATTTGCTGACTCACGGTGACTGTATGTAGAATAGAATCAAACCCTGCCTCCTCCTGCGTCATCCTCACAGTTGTCAAGTTGGTGCTGACTCACGGTGACTGTATGTAGAGTAGATTCAAACCCTGCCTCGTCCTGCGTCATCCCCACAGTTGTCATGTGGGAACCCATTGTTGCTGCCATTGTGTCAGCTCATCTCATTGAAGTTCTTCTTTTTCTCTGACCCTCCATTTACCAAGCATGATGTCCTTCATCTGGTTCTGATACTTCCTGACAACATATCCAAAGTACGAGAGATGAAGTCTCACCAGTCTTACTTCTAGGGAAGTGTTCAGGAGATAGAAAAACCACCTTCAGAAATGTATAGCTCTCTAGATGGAGGGTATGTTGAGAAAGGATCTTTTCACATTTTGATATTTTTGCTTAATAATGGCTTCCATGATTTTGTAACAAAACTTAAAGAACAAAAAACAAAAAACCTTTTTATTGTGAATTGAGTGAAGGTGTACAGAGCAGATCACTTTTATATTCAATAAATCACACACTTTTTTTCATATCAATGATTACAATCTCCTCCCTGCAGCAACAGCTATCCCGCTTCATCCCTGTGCTGCCTGTTTCCGTTCCACCCACCTTTCCAACCCTTCTCAGCTTTGTCCTTAGGAAATTGTTGTCCTTTTGAGTTGGTATCTGGTGTGACTAGCTGGGTCTCTCACATGACTGTTGTTTAAGGTGTCTGGCAGGACTGCCTTCATTTCAGGCTTGACCGGGGTTGTGGGGTGGATGTTTAGTTCCATGCTCACTCATGTGGCTGTTGGCAGATCTTGGGTCCTCCCTGGAGAAAGCAGCAGGGGTTCTCCCAGTCTCTGTCAGACAAGTAAACCTGGTCTTTTTCACATGAATGCTCACAACATGGCATCTGGCTTCTGTTAAGAGTGAGCTAGAGCCTTCCTCTAACCTCATCTTAAATGAGACAGCTCATGAGAATTGCTGCATTTGACTCATTGGAAGTGTATCGCTAGGTCCAACCCACATTCAAGGGGAGGGGCCCCCATAAGGGCATGAACACTGGGAGACTGGATCACTGGGGCTATCTTGGAGGCTGCCTACTGTACCTAACTAAGTACTACCATCCCCCATAGAGGCAGCCACAGCAGCCATGCTTATGCAGAGCAACAGACTCTGGCCATATCTGATTGACCCAGGATGTACATCTGACAGTAATTTGATCAAGCTGCTGAGCACTTTAATTTTTAAAAAATGAAAACAACCCACTGTAGTTGCGTTGATTACCACTCAAAGCACTCTGTGTGGAGTTTTTGAGGCTGTACATCTTTGTGGGAGCAGAAAACCTTCTCTTTCTCTTGCCAAGTGCTGGTGAGTTTGAACTGCCAACCTTGTAGTTTGCAGTCCAATGTGTATCCTACAGTGCAACCTGGGAGCCATGAAGCATCCATCTTCCTCCACAGATCAGCAGATGAAGCCAGTTGCAAGGGAGAGGGAATTTCAGAGCAAGACACACTGAGAGAAGTGTTGCTGTCTGGGCCTGGCTCCCTGCACTGAGGGGTTCCTCTGTACCTGTCTCTTTCTTGCCTCAGGAGAGACTGGTTTCTCTCATAACAAATCATTACTTTCCTTTCTCTTCTTCCTTTTGCATCAGCTATTGAGGGTGGCTCTTTGCCCCTTACAACTAAACCAAAGCCAAACCCACTGCCGGTTGAGCCATTGGCCTCACAGCAATCATACAGGACAGAGTAGAACTGCCCCATAGGGTTTCCAAAGGTACAAATCTTTATGGAAGCAGCTTGTCTCATCTTTCTGATGAGCAGCTAGTGGGTTTGAACCGCTAATCTTTCAGTTAACAACTAAGTGTTTAAACCACTGTGACACCAGGGCTCCTTATAACTCAAGAGCCTTCAAAAAGAAATGGTACTTCCTGTCTCCTCTTTATCCTTTCCCTTACTCTGTCAGCCTCTTGCTTAATTGAGGGGCAGGGAGCAGGAGGCTGGCATTTGTGGGTATCTCAGTGTATATGCCATGATTGCAATGGGCAGTATCCCAGACATGCTGCACAGTAAAACGGAGAGAATGGCTGCTATGTACCCATTTATCAGACAGGGCAAAGTTAGGTCCAGAAAAGACAGGGGGCTGGCTCAGAGGCGGCACAGGCTGGTCTGATTCTGAAGCCTGGGGCCACTTTATCAAGTATAGCGCTACTGTCCTGCCTTTTGTCAGAGATCGTGTCTGAGTGCTGAAAGTGGTACTCAGAGGGAATACCGGGAAAGGGATGCGTTTGTCCCTGCTTAAGGACATTGCCTTCTAACTCACTTCCCACCTGCCACTGGCAAGACCAGGTTTGATCTAGGTTGAATTCAAGTGAAGGAATGCAGTCCTTCACCAGTTCCCTGCCTCCAGAACGCCATCCCATTCCCATTTTCTACGATCCCTGGTTCCAAATGCTGTTTCATAGCAACACAGTTTGCTTTGAGAAAGTTCTTCCTTTGATCTGCCCTTCATCTCTCATGATGGAGCTAAGATCTTGGGCTGCACCATTGTACCAAGATGCTGGTCTGGCTAGGGATCACAGAGACTCAAGTCTAAACCTGCTCTTCTCACTTAGGAGCTGTAACGGTGGGTGAGGATTGGACTTCTCAGCCTCAGTTTTATCATCTGTAAAGTGGAAATCATAAATCTTACCCTTCAGAGTTGTAAAAATGGGATAAGTAAAAGTTCTTTGCCTCATGCTTACACACAAGAACTCCATTCAGTGATAATTCTTTATTACTGTCATTACACTTTCTGTTGTATTAAGAGTCTCTGATACCAAGGAAACCTTGAAGTACCTGTTTCCACGTGGACTTAATGTTCCCTGTCTGGCTGCTGTTGTAGCCCAAAGCACCCCTGGCCCCTTTGAAATGCCTCATCAGTAAGTGGAACCTCTCTGGGGAATTCTGTAGCAGGCTCACTAGCTACGCAGAGAAAACAAATATTGTTTTAGAAACATGAATAATTGATGGATTTTCAGCAGAGAATCACCTAGCATTAAGGGAATTGAAAATTAAGACTAAGACACTACCTCAAGCTGATTTCTGGATGAATAATTCATGGGGCCAAGGCCCACAAAGACCTAGAGAAAATACCTGGTGTCTGTCCTCACCTGGGATTTTTCCTGACCTCCTCAGTGAAGAACGGGACTTGGGGAGTTAAGTAAAATCCAGCAACAGAGCAGAGTTCTGGTTTGAGTTTTTATTGCAGTTTTGCTGGCCCTGTGCTGTGTCATCGTTACTAAATTCTGTCCCTCTCTGATCAGGCATCCTGCCAGCTTCGATAACTCTGATTCTGAGACGTCAGTAATGAAAAGGATCATGAGCAGCCCTCTCTGTTCCCTGGCCGACTATACTCCATAGCCTTTGTAGTCTGGGGCCTATTTTGTTTTCGGATCACACTCTTTCCTTCCTTCAGCACACATTTCTCCAGAGCTGTGCATTGGAGAAAATGGCCTGTTGTGTCTTGGACAAGGGAGAGATAACCATAAGGTACTGTGGGAATACAGAGAATAGGTACCAAATTCAGCCTAAGGTGTCGTCAGGGAGGGCTTCCTGGAGGAGATGGGCAGGGCTGTGCAGGGAAGGAAGGAAGGATGGGTGTGCTAGGCACAGAAAATAGTGAGAGACTTTGGGGGACTACATGGGGCGGGGACCATGGGGCATGATAAGAGACTGGATTTGGACGGAGTTTAAAGTCAAGCTAAGTCCTAGTGTTATGCTGTTGGATAAGCACTCATTTATAAGGTTGGTTTGAGCTGCAAGGTCGGTGGTTCAAACTCACCAGTAACTCCTTGGAAATCCTATATAGGATCGCTATGAGTCAGCGATGACTCGACAGCACTGTAGAGTTGGTTCAGACCCAGAGTGACCCTGTAGAGGGTTTCCAAGGATTGACTGGTGAGCTTGAACCACCAACCTTGCAGTTCAAACCAACTTTGCAGTCTAGCACATTAACCCACAGTGCCACACGGCATTGGACTTTGGATTTCACTCTGAGAAAATGGGGAACCATTGAGAATGTGGTGCACTGAGTTCTTGATGTGATCTTTTTGCTTGTTCTTTGGGAAAACAGCTTGGGAGATTTCTCCCCCTAACTAACTAAGAAGTTAGTTAACCTTTGTCCTAGTTCTTTCCAGAAGTAACTTGGGTGGGTGTGTGTGTGTGTGTGTGGCGGGGGTGGTTTTCTACCCCAGAGCGTCGGTTACTTGTGCTTAGATGGGGAACCAAAGATTGGAATTGATGGGCCTCTCACGGGTAATTGAAGAATTTTGAACTCTGGTCTGGTAAGAAGGAGGCCTGGTGCAGTGGTTAAGCGCTCGGCTTCTAACTAAAATTTGGTGGTTCAAATCCACCAGCCAGTCTGTGAGAGAGAGCTGTGGCAGTCTGTTTCTATAAGGATTATAGCCTTGGTAACCCTAAGGGCAGTTCTACACATGGTCATTGTGAGTGGAAATTGACTAGAGCACTATGGGTTTGGTTTGTGATTTGTTCTGGTGAGGGAGGTCCCGTCTTCTAACTGAAAAAGAGGGGGACATATAGAGAATGCAACCTTCGAGGTTTCCGAAGCCTCCTGGTTGACAGGCAGTGGGACGGAAGCTGTCCTTTCAACACGAAAGCCCCTCGTTGGCCTTTAAGCATAGTGGTGGCAACATGATTGGGTTAGCTTTTAGGAAGATTCTGGAGCTGCTGTGTGGAGAATTTCCTGGTGTAAACCCCAGAGCTCTAGTGCAAAACCTTCACTCTGTTCAAACCGGTTGCCTGTCATCATTTTGGGAAAAAATCATTCTTCATGGTCTAAAGCCCATCCAGTCTCCAACTGCCTTTTTGCCTCTGTTTATCTATCCCATCTATTCTGTGCGAGGATGGATGGGGTGGGGAGTCAGGGATGGAGGGATTGCATGTGGACATTCAAGAAGGACACCCCAGGCCAAGGCAACCCTTCTTTCACTGAGTGACCAGCTGAAACCTGGTTCTGCCAAGTTCTAATGAGGATGGTAGCCAATTTCGAAGAAGAAACAATTTCATAAGCCAGCTTCATTAGAGCACAGGTCTCAAATGGATGGCCCCGGATACATCTGTACTTACAGAAATGTTTTGTTGGAACTGCATTTTGTTTGCGGGAAAAGAAAAATAAAGAATTGCTAGTATTTAAAATTCAGGAGATTTCTCTTTAAAAAAATCTGACTTTCTGATTGTCTTGAACTATCAGAGCTGGCAACATTAGTCCCGCTTTCCTGCAAGGCAATCGCTGGCAGGAATTGAGAGGAGCTGCCCTCTACCACAGTCCCCTCTTTGCCTAGAAGTCATCATTTTTTTTTTTTTTTTTCTTCTACAAAGCAAGGAGGAAAGTGAGCTATTTCTTCGTATCTCCATCTTGATTGCCCATCACGCATCTGTCAGTTTGTCCTACTGTGCCTTGTGTATTGTTGTGGTGCTGAAAGCTTTGTCATTGGCATTGCAAACCAGCAGTCAGCCACGATGGACAGATTTCAGTGGAGCTTCCAGACTAAGACAGACTAGGAAGAAACAGAACACTGTCTGATACAGTGTTGGAAGATGAACCTCTTGGGTTGGAAAGCACTCAAAATATGACTGGGAAAGAGGTCCCTCCTCAAAGTAGAGTTGATTTTAGTGATGTGGGTGAAGTAACAGTTTTGGGACCCTCATTTGCTAATGAGGCATGACACAAAATGAAAAGTAACATCTGCAAACATCCATTAATAATCAGGATGTACAGTGTACGAAGCATGAGTTTAGGGAAATTGGTGGGGTTGTGGTGGCTATATATCGTGGAGTCAGTTCCGCCTCATAGCGACCCTGCATAGGGTTTCTGAGGCTGTAAATCTCTCACTCCCCAAGTCCAAAGTTCCCAGATACTCCATGTCTCCACGTCATAGTCTCTGCCTCCATCTATGGTGTCACTGCTTCTCTGGATAGGGTCCCACACTCATCTCTTCTCCCTTAATGGTCCCAGAGTCCTCCGCCTTTGGGCTGAAAGATCAACCACTCTCCTCCTTCTTTTGTTACAAGATGTCTACATTTACATTTGCAACACTCACAGTCAGTCCTGATAGCAATTATTCACTATTGAACCACAAGAGTCTTATCCCCATCTCCTTTTACCAGCCCCATCCAGACAGGTTGGAAACCACTCAGTGGAGATTCTACCTTCCCCTGCACCCTCTGCAATTAGACTCCCTCTTGAATGCTTGTAAGCCAGTCAGTCACTTGGTGCCTTTGTAGCATCCCCACCACCTCCCGCATTTTGGGTAGCCAATGTCTAAGTTGCCCATCCCTGTCAACCCTGTGTACCGAGGGGGTGGGAATGATCCTTGCTGTAAAGATTCATTCTCTGTTTTGAGCTACTGCATCCATAAGTATAGGTCAAGTTCATCAAATTGTAGCAGATTACTCTTTTTTTCTTCTTTCTTCCTCTAGTCAAGTTCTAATCATCCAGCCATTGAAGCCAGGTCAAATAGGTACTATCTGCAAGTATGGGCGTTCTTGTGCATCTCCCCTCACTTCATGGATGCTTCACTCTCTGCTCTAGTCCTTTGTGGCCATGTCCCTGTCTCTGGGTCCAGGAGTTCCAGGTGTCATCATGCTGCTGGTCAATCAGATCTCAATACAGGTGGACAGGAATCTGTTGAACATGGTCAGATTTAGCTCACAACTTCATTGCTGTTTCCCCCCACTTCCCCTTATTGTTAGACTGATGTGGTCACCAGCAAGACCACATGCCTGCTTGTGTATTGCCCTTGAGTCTTGGAAGGGGGTTTGCCCTGAGGGAACCCTACCACTTGCCTTGATGGCTCCCCAGTGAACAACTTGCTTGTTCTCAAGAACAGATTTGATGCATTAGACACTGATCACTAAAAGTGTTATGGGGTGACATCAAGAACATCATACATGAAAAAAGTAAATGTCATTAAAAAGAAAGGAAAGAAAGAAGAGAGCAAAATCGATGTCAGAGAAGTCTCTGAAACTTGTTCATGAGCATACAGAAACTATCGTGACAGGAAGAGCTGAGGAAGTAAAAGAGCTTAGCAGAAATTTTGAAAGGGAAGCTTGAAAAAACAAAGTCAAGTATTACAATGAAATTTTCAAAGACCTGGAGTTAAAAAACCAAAAGGGAAGAACATGCTCAACAGTTCTCAAGCTCAAAGAATTGAAGAGAAAATTTAAGCCTTTGGTTGAAATATTGAATAATTCTATGGGTAAAATATTTTACGATTCAGGAAGTATCAAAAGAAGATAGAAGGGATACACAGAAGCCATTGTATCAAAAAGAATTGGTTGATGCTGAATCATTTCAAGAGGTAGCATATGATTAAGAACCAATGATACTGAAGGAAGAAGTCCAAGCTGCACGAAGGCACTGGTGAAAAACAAGGCTCTAGGAATTTACAGAATACAAATTGAAATGTTTCACCAAACTGATGTAGCACTGGAAGCACTCATTCATCTATGCCACAAAATTTGGAAGACTGCTACCTGGCCAACTGATTGGAAAAGATCCATAGTTGTGCCCATTCCAAAGAAACATGAGCCAATGGAATATGAAAATCAATGGACAATATCATTACTACCATGTGCAAGTAAAATTTTGTGAAGATAATTATAAAAGCAGTTGGAGCAGTTACCTCAACAGGGAGCTGGCAGAATTCAAGCTGGTTCCATAAGAGAACACAGAAGTAGGGATGTCACTGCTGAGGGATCTTGGTTGAAAGAGAATACTAGAACATGCTAACTTGTGCTGTATTGACTATGCAAAGGCATTGGACTGTGTGGATCATAGCAAACTATGGACAACAGTGCAAAGAATTTGTATTAGAGAACACTTGATTGTGTTCGTGAGCAACCTGTATATAAAACAAGAGGCAGAGTGGTTTGAATAGAACAATGGGATACTGAATGGTTTAAAATCAGGAAAGGTGTATGCCAGGAATGTATCCTTCAACATACTTATTCAATCTGTATGCTGAGCAAACAATCTGGGAAGCTGAATTATATGAAGAGGAACGTGGCATCAGGACTAGAGGAAGACTCATTAACAATCTGCAATATGCATATGATACAGCATTGCTTGCTTGAAGTGAAATAGTCTTAAAAAATACTTACTGACAAAGATCCAAGTCTACAACTCTCAGTATGGATTGTATCTTAATGTTTGTTAAGAAGACCAAAATCCTTAAAACTGGACCAATAAATAGCATCATAATAAATTCAGAAAAGATTGAAGTTTTCCAAGATTTACATTTTGCTTAGATCCGCAATCAATATTCGTGGAAGCTGTAATGAAGAAATCAAGTGGCATATTGCATTAGAAAAATCTTACACATGGCCTCTTTAAAGTGCTAAAGAACAAAGATGTCAGTTTGAGGACTAAAGTACACTTGATCCAAGCCATCGTAATTTCAATTGCTTCATATGCATGTGAAATTTGGACAATGAATAAGGAAGACTGGAGAAACATGGGTGCCTTTGAATTATGGTGATGGAGAAGAATATTGAAAGTACTATGGAATCCTGGTGTGGTGGTGTGAGTTAATGTGCTGGACTGCAAGGTCTGTTTGAACTACAAGGTTGGCAGTTCAAGCTCACCAACCGCTGCTCCTCAGAAACCCTCTACAGGGTCTCTATGTGTCAAAACCGACTCAACAGCACTTACCACCAACAACATGGACTGCTAGAAGGATAAACAAATCTATGTTGGAAGATAGCCAGAATGAATGCTCTTTAGAAGCAAAGATTGTGAGACTTCTTTCTCATTCTTTAACCATGTCAGGAGGGATCAGTCCCTGGGAAAGGACATCATACTTGGTAAAGTGGAAGGTCAGCTGAAAAGATAATGACCTCCAATGAAATGGACTGACACAGTGGCAACAACAATGAGTTCAAATGTAACAACAAGTGTGAGGCTGGCTCGGGACCTGGCAGTGTTTTGTTCTCTAGTGCATAGGGTTGGCACGACACGGAACCAACTCGGTGACACCTAACAACAACAACAATGACAATCATCTTGATCAAAAATAGAAAAATGAAAAAATAGACATGAGAAGTCACATATTGAAGACAAATTGGGGAGACACTATTTTCTTGGTGCACATGAAGACTAAGTGTGTGATGTACAAACCAAATGTGTGTGGGTTGAAAGAATACAAGCTTGTATAAGTAAACCTGCCTAATGTTAGCTGCCTGGGTGTGGAAGGCTGTGGCTTTCCAAACCCAGGGCTTGGCTCTCAGTCTGGACTGCTGAGATGTGGTTCTAGAACACTCCAGCTGTCAGTACCATCCTTTACTTACTCTCCCCGATCCCTGTGATTTGGGGAGGTAGACTAGGACTCCACAAAGGGAACAAGCCGGAGGGTAGGGGTCTAATTGGCTTGGGCGCTGCCCCAATGCCCAAATTTGTCTTGCAATCACTCTGCTTCTATCATTTTTGGGTCAGAGGGATCGTTTTAAATGCTTTAAAAAATGCTTACAAACAGTTTATATACTAAAGCGCCCTCATGTACCTCTAGGGGAAACTAAAGTCCAGAGAAAAGGCCTGAGTTAAGCACAGTTACTCAGTTAGGAAGCTAAGCCTGGGTCCTCACTTCCTTGCTGCTTGCTTCCTACCCAGGCTGACTGAGGGGCCCCTCTTCTATGGGCTCCCAGTCTCTACTTTGTCTGTCCATTATTCCATGTACTTCACTATCTTGTAAGTATTGCCGTCCCTATCTGCATCTCCATCTAGACCTGGTTTGCAAACTCAAAAGCCTTAGCAGACAGAGCCAAGCAAAAATGAGTTCAGGAGGCCATGGAACCCCTACCACAGCTCGTTGCCAGACCTCAGGCAGCAGGCAATTCGGTCTTTACGTGAAATCTCTGTCTTGCTGATGATTCATGACTTCAGCACCAGGCTCTATGCAGCTTGAGGACAGAAATGATATTTCATTCTTTCCTGGTTCTCTGCCATCTAGCACTGGGTTTAGCACAAAGTGAATATTGAATAAATGAATGAATTGAATTTCTGCATTCCTCTTCAAGTTCTCATTTCTTCATTCAACAAACATTGCCATTCACTTTGTGCCAAGCTCTGAGTTCGGGGTTAGGGTACAGGGAGACACACCCCTTGGCCTTAAGGACTCAGAGTTGGGGCGGGAAGTAGAGGGACATGTGCAAATGGGGTAACAAAACCTGAGCTGTGGTCTGCCTTTGCAGAGATTCCTGCCAGCTCCAGGTTCCACGACAAGACAATAGTGAGTGTTGTTCATTGAAGGCCTGCTGCATGCACCCAACCAGATGCTTTACCCTTGATGCACACCATTGTAAGATGTTGTGGGGGGCCATGTCTGACCTCTTCTGACTTCCCAAGTGGGAAGTTGAATTAAATTCAATATCAGCCTAAGGTTAATTCCTATGAGATACCTCCACTCTCTAACCTTCTTTACCAATTCTGACATCAACTGTCCCTCTCATGACACTCTTCTATGTGCTGGGTTTGAAAATTCATTGCAATGGCCACATAGAAACCACACACCATCCTCATGATCACGGGTTTTACTAGGGAAGTTAATGGGTTACAATTCAGGATCAGAACTGTTCAGCAGACAGTTCTTCAATTAGGAGCACCTCTTCTCAGCCATGCCTCTCTTTGGTCCTTGGCCTCTCAGCCATCTGGTCCTTTGGCCTCTACCTTGCTTGAGCAATGTTAGAAAGTGTGCTACCGCTAAGTACCCCCAGGGCACTCCACTCGGCCTTAAGTAAGCCTCTGCCTGAAGGTGCTCAGCCCTAGTTCTGTACTTTCCCTGACTAAGTGCCGGGAAGCATCTCACTCACCTTTCCAACTCCATGGCCTGGGAAGCCCACTGCTCTGTTTTGTGTTCTTGGTTCTGCTGCTGCCTTTCCTCTGCTGACTCTGTGATGTCACAGCTCTCTGTCTTCTGGATTGAGGAGGAACAGCATGTGGGGATCTGGGGGTCCTAAAGACATGCTGTACTTCTGGCTCTCCTTTCTTGATAGTGTCGTTGTTAAGTGCTTTAGAGTTAATTCTGACTCATAGCAATCCTATGTAGGGTTTCCAAAGAGCAACTGGTGGGTTTGAACCACCAACCTTAGGTTAGCAATCCAGTTGTTGTTGTTGCTAAGTGCCGTCGAGTCGGTTCCGACCCATAGCGACCCTGTACAGGGTTTCCGAGGCTGTAAATCTTTACGGGAGCAGAAATGCCTCATCTTTCTCCCGCGGAGCGGCTGGTAGTTTCGAACTGCTGGCCTTAAGGTTCGCAGCCCGATTCATAACCACTACACTACCAGAGCAATCCAGTACTTATCCTAAAACACCATGCCAGGTAGGGAGACTCCCCCTTTTCCACTTCTGAGATGGCTTATCTAAAACCCAGCAGGGTGGAATAACTGAGCCATGTTAGAGTGTTAGAGTTCCTTACCCCATTTGCATAGTCCCACTCAATTAGCTTGTGGGAGTTTCAAGGTATCCAAGGCTGTAAATACTTGCTGTTGTTGTTGTGGAAAGTGTCATTGAGTCAGTTCTGATCCATAGCAACCCTGTATAAGGAGCAGCTGGTGAGCTTGAACCACCAACTCTGTGGTTCAAACCAACTTTGCAGTCCAGTGCATTAACCCACAGCACCACACCAGGACTTATTGGAGTAGAACCCTAATCTTTCTCCCATTGATTGGCTGGTAGATTTGAACTTGTGACCTTGTGGTTAGCAGTCCAGCGTTTAGCCTACAGTGCCACCAGGACTCTTCAAGACTATGGCTAGAGCCATATCAAATCATCTACTGTACTGCAGTCATCTTACCCTATTGTTGCAGAGTCGACTCGGGCTCTCAGAGACTCTATAGGACATGGTAGAACAGCTCCAGAGGGTTTCTAAGGCTGTAAAGTCTTCAGGAAGCCGACTGCCACATCTTTCTCCTCTGGAGTGACTGGTGGGTTTGAACCACCATCCTTTCAGATAGCAGCCAAGCACTTTAACTCCAGTGCTATGAGGGCCCTCTATAGCAACCCTTGTTGTTAAGTGTTGTCAAGTTGATCCCAACCTTATATAGGGTTCCCAAGGAGCAGCTGGTGGGTTTGAATTGCCAATCTTGTAGTTAGCTTATGATTAGCAGTCCAGTGCCTATCCTACAATGCCGTACCTAGGAAGGAGGAGCTATTACTACCCCCATTTTGCATATGATGACATGAAGGATTGGAAGGGTTAAGGCATATGATCCAAGTCATACAGCTAGTGTAGGGTAGAGCTGCAAACAGGCCTATGGCTTGTGAACCTAGAGCTTGTTCTCGTAGCCTCTGTGGATTCTAGGATTAGGATGAGTCCATGCTTACACAGCTCATGTGATAAAATAGTAAAGGATTATCACCAGAAAGAAAGTGCTTTTAGACAGGTTTTCATTAATCAAAACTGATACCCCCTTTGAGGAGAACAGGTAGCCTTTGGTGAGACAAAATGATACATCAAGTGATTGGCGGTCACTTTTATGCCCTTGAGGAATTATCCAGTTGTCAAACTTGGTGTGTGTGTATGCCAATTACCTCTGTACGTTCTTGTTTCATCACTTTTAGTATTTTAAGAACTCACTGTGCAAGCAAGGTTTGATTAGTTTCCATTGAGTCACCTTTGCAGTACTTAGATTCAGCGAATTCATTCAGAAATATTCATTGAGCACCTGTTGTATACAAGGCCAGGTTCTAGATGCTGAAGACACAGCAGTGAGCACAAGAGAAGCACATTAAAGATGGGAAGAAACATGTTAAAGACAGTTTTTAATCAAAGAATCAAATCACACCAAGTGATGCTGAATCACAGCTCTAATGAAGTGCTATGAAAGAGAAACATATGGTGCTCTGTGGGTGTCTACTGGGAGCACTGAATGTAGTCATGTAGGCCAGGGACATTGTCCCCAAGGAAGCAACACTTGAGGTGGGCTCTGAAGGAAGAGAAGCAAGTAACTTGGCAAAGGGGGTAGAGTGCCCTAGACAGGGAAATTGTGGGGACAGAGGTTCTGGGGTAAGTGGGTTTGAGGAAATGAAGGCACCATGAGAGTGAAAGGCATGAGGTTTATGATGAGACCAGAGAAGTCATCAAAGCCAGAACCTTGGTGGTCACGGTGAACATTTTGTTCTTCATCCTGAGAGTAAGGAAAACTCATTGGAGCATTATAATGTAGATTTTGCTGAGTAGCAAACCATCCCCAAACATAGTGGCCGAAAAAACAGTGATCTCTAATTTAATTCAGGAGCTTCTAGGTTAGTACTTTGGGCTGGGATCAGCCAGAGATTCTTCTAGTCTGGGGCAACCTCTGCTGATCTAGCTGGGCTTGTCCATGTATCTGTGATTAGATGGTCACCTGAGTCTGGAACCATCTCTGGAACAATGGGGGCCTTTATCCATGTGGCTTTTCATCTTGTGACATATGAGTCTAGATTTGTTCACATGATGGTTGCAGTGTCCAAGAGTGTTAGAACCCATGCTGCTGGGCCTCTTAAGCCCTAGACTCGAACCTAACAGAGATTCACTTTTATTGCTTTCTATTGGTTGAAGCTACTCGTCTGAGAGTTTGTTGTACTGTGGTGGCTTGTGAGTTGCTGTGATTCTGAAAACTATGCCACCAGTATTTTAAATACCAGCAGGGTCACCCATGGTGGACAGA
>NW_006408552.1:22957231-22969298 GCF_000296735.1 Chrysochloris asiatica | reverse complement strand
GTTGGAGGAGAATACTGAAAGTGCCATGGACTGCCAAAAGAACCAATAGGTCCATTTTGGAAGAAGTGCAACCAGAGTGCTCCTTGGAGGCCAGGATGGCCAGACTTCATCTCTCATACTTGGGACATATTGTCAGGAGGGCTCAATCTCTGGAGAAGAATATCATATTTGGAGAAGAATATCATAGAAGGTCAGAGAAAAAGAGGAAGATTCCCAATGAGATGGATTGGCCAAGTGGCAGCATTGATGGACTCAAGCGTGGCAACAGTAGTGAGGTTGGCCCAGGATCGGGCAGTGTTTTGTTCTGCTGTACATAAGGTCGCTACAGGTCAGTACTGACTCAATGGCACCACCAACAATAATAACAATTGGTTGAAGCAAGTCACAAGTTCAGCTCAGATGTAGAAGATGGAAAAATAGATTCTTTTTAATGGGAGCAATTGCTAATATTGGGGAAGTTTGTCCAGCCTTCACAAAGGTTTTAAGTAAAAGGGTGATTTTATAGAGATAAGGGAAGGGTAGATTTATGGGGGTATAGTAGATTCAAGGAGTCCTGGTGTGGTGCTGTGGGTTAATGTGCCAGACTGCAAAGGTGTTTGAACTGCAAGGTTGGTGGTTCAAACTCACCAGCTGTTCCTTGGAAACCCTATACAGGGTCATTATGGGTCAGAATCAACTCAATGGCACTCAACAACAACAACTACAGTAGATCCAAGGAGTCTCTGGGTGGTACAAATAGTTAATCTTGACTGCTAACTAGAAGTTCAAGTCCACCCTGAGGAATATTGGGAGAAGGGTCTGGTGATCTATTTCTGAAAAGTCAGCCATTGACAACCACATGCAGCACAGTTCTACTCTGACATACACGGGGTCACTATGATTCTGACTCGACTCAAAGGTAACTGTTCTCTTTGTTTGGTAACAGGTAATGTAATGTCTACCTCAAGATCCATCCCTTCCCCTCTTATTCGTAACCAAATGACAACTTTTACTCCTACACAATACTTTGTGACATGCAGACCAAATGTCTTATTCTCTCATATAGTGAGGAGCGGCATTTTATGTGGATTTTTAGGGTGTCTTAAAAAAAGGGGTAAAGCTTGTCTCCTCCCCTTCCTCTGAAAGCAGATGTGTTGGATGGAACTTGGACAGGAGTCTTCTACAGTCAGCTTGAGATCCTACCTTGAGGAGGGCAGTCTAGAAAGATGGGTGAGCTGGGTTCCTGGTCGCTGTGTATCCACCACACCACCATGTACGCTGTGCCTGTCTAGTCTTGCTTTGAGTGGCTCTCAGTTTCCCCTTCTCTGGATTATTGCTCTTGACCAACTGAAAACCACCTCACCTAAGGGGTGATGCTCACCCCACCCAGGCTATAGGGGTATGGGACGTCAGCCCTGTGGTGCACTTTGAGCTCCGGATTTCTCTGTGGGACCAGGCTGGAACCAGCTTCCCTCTGAGACCTCACCCTTGCGTAGCCCCTTCCCTGCTCTGTTTTGTCTCCTTCAGGTGCCTTCTCCTGGGAACACTCTCTCACTCACTCTCACAGGGACCCCTAAGTCAGTCTCTGTCTCAAGGGATTCCACCTAAGACAGACTATGTCCCACTTCCCTGCCTTTGATGAGCCACTGAACAAGAGCATGACTTTCCCAGCAAGCTCTCTGTTCAAGAACCACAATCCACAAAGTAAATATGTTTTGCCTACAGATTTTGGAGTAGAGCAGAGAGGAGAGGTTAGGAGGCTTGAATCCAACAGACCCAGGCACTGTGGTGTGAAGAAAGCATGGAGGATGACCTCCTCTGGGCCTGTTAGAGGCCAAGGGGCACTTGGGAAGAGAGACCTCAAATTCATTAAATATGTGAGGTCCACCTAGCCAAATCTGTCTCTCTTGCCTCCCTGGCTCCAGGCCTGTTTGAAGTCTGTGGGCTTGCCTCGGTCTACTAGACGGACAGCATTTGTAAGCAACTCTCTCCCCAGCCCAGTTAATAATTCAGGAGCCAGAGCCTGCAGCCAACCTATCACTCCAACCCCGCTGCCACCCTGAACACCGAACTAGTGGACAGGAAAGGAAAAATCATTGTGCTGGCTTAAAAAATGGTTCTTGCTTCAAGTGCTTGCTGATCCCTGTTGTAGGGTGGGAGAGAGCCAGGCGCAGACATATCTGCTGAAAGACAGTGAGAGAAGGAGGGAACAGTCCTGGGGGTATAGGCACACACATGGAACATTACTTAACGGTAAGATCAGAGCCACATTTGTTTTTGAACAGTGTACTGCTGTCGCTCTGGTACAGGTCTTGAGACATCCACTTCTCACCCCCACCTCTTTAGCCATTTTTCCTTCACTCACTGCTAACTCATTTACCCTTCATGGGTGCTGTGGGCATGGAAGGTACAGATGCTTGAGGCATGGGACCTTCCCTTTGTGGGCATGGAGGTGGGTATTGAGGTGGGCATAGAGGGTACAGATGCATGAGGGATGGGATCTTCCTTCCTGGGGCAGACATCTGCACTCATAGCTACAGAAGGTCAATAAACAGCCTTCTTGGAGCTCTGCACAGGGGTGTGATTTGTGGTGGGTTTGATGGGGTTCCTGGAGTCCACAGCAGAGAAAGGAATGTAGAGGGGCCATGAGTAAGAACATGGACTCTGCAGTCAGACAGCCTGGGTTCAAATCCCATGTTTAGACAAGTTAGCAACTTTGTGTCTCAGTTTACTGGTATACAAAATGGGGCTGATACTAGGAGATTGATACAAATGACCTCATTCTGTGGTAAGATAATAGAAAGGGAGTCAGAAGGCCTAAAAACAAAACTCCAACAATACAAAATGCTGACAACTCTACAGCCACTTTAGAAAAGAAGTTGGTAATGTAATTACTTATAAAGTTACATACATTTACCATACCAACCAGCAATTGCATGCTTTTATTCAAGTAAGGAAAACTTAAGGCCATACACCTGTAAGTGATTTAATAAGTGATTATTAACATGGGAACAACCACCATGTATTCTTCAGCAGAGAATGTGGTACTTCTAAGCAATGGAATACTACTTAGCAATAAAAACAAATGAACTACTTGTGCACACAGCAATACGTATTGTGCTAAGTGAAGGGAGCCAACCATATGATGTTATAGAAAAGGCAACAGTGTAGGGTCGGTGGGGATTGGAGAGACACTGACTAGAAGGAGTTCTAGGGAGTTACTGGGGGTTGGGGATGGAAGGATTTGATATTCTGATTGTGATGGTATGCGTTTGCCAAAAGTCACAGAACTAGACATTCATAATGGTGAATCTTACTGTAAGTTATATGTCAATGAAAAAACCTATAGAACAAAAAGATTAGGAGAACAGGAGAGCAGAGCTGCAGAGCTGACATTTGTCAAATGCTTAGAATATTGCCCAGCATAGTCCTGCTGCAAGGGTAAGGCTTGGAAGTGATAGTTCTGGGCACAGACGCTCAATGTCCCTTTGCTCAGGTCTTCCTGTGGTACCCTATCCTCTCAAAGCCTCCTGGCTCTGCCCAACAGGGCCTCTTCCTAAGGCTCTCACCTCAGTGTGTGCCCTCTCTGGTCCATCCTAGTTCTGCCTTCTGTGATCAGGCTGAAATCTTTTATTTGACCTCAGTTTCCCTGTTATGCTTACTCCTTTTATTTGATTTTCGTTGCTGTCATCTTAGCAAAGGAGCCTTGGTACATAGTGGGTTACTGATAACTGCAAGGTCAACAGCTGGGATCTAGCAGCCACTCCTCTGGAGACAGCTAAGGCTTTCTAATCTAGTAAACATTTACAACCTCAGAAACCCTATACACCGTCTCTGTGAGTCAGGACCTACTCCAAGGTACCCAGCCGCTGCCATCACCTTAGCAAGGTTTTAAGAAGCCTTGGTGGCAGAGAGGATTGTGTTGGACTGTTAATCATAAATCCCCTGGTTTAAACTACCAGCTGCTCCACAGGAGAATGAGGAAGATTTCTGCTTCTGTAGATTTATAGTCTCGGAAATCCTAAGGAGAAGTTTTACTCTGCCCTTTGCTGGAGTCCTGGTGTGGTGCTGTAGGATAGGCATTGGACTGTTAACTACAAAGTTGGCGGTTCAAACCCACTGTATACTCCTTGGAAACCCTATACAAGGCTGCTATGAGATGGAACTGATTCAGGGACACAACGTAGGGTTGCTATGAGTTGGAATCGACTCAATGGCAGTGGATTAGCAAGGTCTTGGGAGAAGTGACGTTCCACCTGCGCAGTCCACACGACATTTTGAGTCAGAAATCTGTACTCAGATGAGGCCAGTGAGGATGCTGGAATGCTGCCGGGGAAGGTGTCACAAGGGACAACTTTTAAGCGACCCTTGAAGTTTGGAAGAGATTCACCAGGCAGAGAAAGGAGGAAGGGCATGCCAGGCAGAGGGGACAGCATGTATCAAAGCTGATCTGCCAGAAAGACCAGTTCCGGTTGGAGAAATGTGAAGTTGTTGGTTACGATGGCGTGTGGACGGTTTCAGAGGAAGCATCAGGAAGCAGGGTAGGCAAAATACACCTGGGTCAGTTTGTGAAGAGCCTTGAGTACCATGTGAACTCTTTTTGAAAATGGGAAAATATTGGGAGTTTTAAGCAAGTAGGATTACAACAGACTGTCTCCCTAAGAAGTCTTGTTCTTTCTCTGCACAGCCATCACCGGGTGTGTGGGGCACACTTGTGCCCTGAGCAACATTTCATTGGCCCTGCAGTGGGTTTTCAAAATTTGATTTTTTATTAAGGTGTTTAAATTTGTGAAATTTAAAAATCAAATTTTACTTGGACAGAATTCTGGGTGTCTGGCTTCTCTTTAGATGGACATAGACACCCCAGTTTGCCAAAGCCCTACCTGTTTTCTTATATCACCTAACGCTTATCAATCTTAACCTCAGGGTTGACAGTGGGTTATAAAAGGCAGTGCAGGCAGCATATGGATTGAATTGTGCTGTTAGCCCCGGGGTCCTGGGGTGGCGCTGCAGGATAATGTGCTGGACCGCAAGGTCCATTTGAACTGCAAGGTCATCGGTTCAAACTCACCAGTTGCTCCTTGGAAACCCTGTACAGTGTCACTATGCGTTGGAACCAACTTGACAACACTTACCAACAACAGTCAAGTACTTCGTATACATGCTCATGTAATCCACATCACTATTCTATGTGTGACAAAGCAGTGATTATCCCTACTTTCCAGGCGAGGAAACTGACTCAGGTAGGTTAAAGTATGCTGCCACAGAGAACCAGCTTTGGAGTAGCAGAGTTGGTAACCCTTTACCCAGGGTTCTTTGAAATGTGTTTGTGGCCCACACTCACTATCACCTTAACCTCAGCCAGGAATATATGCATACACACACACAGCTTCTCCTGACCCATTTTATTGTCTTTGGTGCCCCCTCAGCTTACATTCTGGTACCCTGTGGAAACTTGTCTCTGTCCTTTGTCCCTCCAGGTCTGCGTGGCCAGCCCATTGTGGGACTTGGTTGTTCTGAGAAGGGAAGGGGCAGAGAGCTCAGCCCTCCCACCCACCTAGTGGACAGTCATTAAATGGCCCAGGTCACTCCCATCTCAGCTATTTTTGGCTGGCTAGTCTGTTGCCATTAAACATTTATCACACTGCTGCTCCTATCATAGTAAGCACTGTTCCAGCCATTCCGACAAAGGGCGATTTTTGGTCTTTCTTTTCTCTTTGCTGCCTCTGTGGTCCACATAGAGACATGAGTGGGCATTTGCCCTGGGGAGATTCTGGGTTGAGGCTGCCTGGGGATAGGGCTCGGAATGGATTGTGTAAATCTCACTTGGCTGATACTCCTCAAGGATCCTGCTCCCTGTACACAGCGCTCACAAATGTTCTTTCTAAATGGTGCTCCCAGCGGGTTGGGGCCACCTAAGGCCACTCTAGGAGTACTTCCTGGTGAAAGTCACTGTGATGGTGCTCCCGGTTGGAGGTGCTCCCTGTGGACATTGGCTCTGTACATGCTGCTTCTGTGGGCAGTGCCCACCATGGACACGTGCTACAACAGAACTCGGCAGGGACCGAGTTCCCCATGGATGGTGCTCACGTCAGGCGGTTCTGGGCATGGACAATCCCAGCCATAGCTGGTACTTGTTTTTCTTGAACTTGTCAGGGTGGTGCTGGTCACTTAGAACAGTTTCATCATGGGCAGGTCTAGCTTCGTACAGTCTAGCATTATTCCTGGTAATGACGTTGGCACTTCTGTAATAATATCACCACTATGATGGTTCTCAGGACAGGTGGCTTCACCATTGGTGGGCCTTGCTATGGATGGCTCACCACTGAGGTCACAATACTGATGTTATTACCAGTGGTAGTGTTGACATGGGCAGTCCCATCATTGATGGATCTTGAGACAGTTCTTACTAACAATGGTTCTCAATTTTGATGATTGATTGTTGGGTTTCAGTATGGATGATCCTCATCTCTCTTGCTAGATGTGACCTATCTGCTGATGATTCTTACTACAGATGGGATTACCCATTGTGCACACTTGACACTGTTGGGTACTTTCTGAAGTCTTTTCTACTTGTTTTCACTATAACCGCTCTGGACGATGTCTGGGTTTCTGGGTCCTTCAATCCGTTTCTTAGGATTTAGTGGTTGAGCAATTTTCTCATAAAGACACGCATCTCTGGGCAGCTCCTTGCCCTCAACCATCTGGCTGCTGTTTTTCATGTTGTTCTGCGTCTTGTCCTTCTCTAGACTGGTATTGCTGCTGCTCAGCCTACTTTGCACACTGCTGTTCACCCCGATACTCTGGGAGCTGCTGGTTTGGCTGGAGGGTAGGCTGCTTATGGAACTGACCTGGTCACTGCTCACCTGGTAGGTGAGGGCACTGCTGCCCTGGCTGATGAAACTCATGCTGGTCAGACTGTTGGTCCTGCTGCCTGGCAGGCTGGTCTCACGTTTCCCCTCCAGTCTGCTTGCTGCTAACTGCTTGGTTGGTCTTCCGGCTCTTTAACTGGGTGGGAGAGTAGATGGCACACAGATGGCTAGTCTGGTTGCTGCTGACCACCTTGTTGTTGGACCTTCTACTCAACTTTAGGACTTGACAACTGCCCACCAAGCTGACCTCACTGTTTTCAGTGTCCCCCATGTACCCACTGCTCAGCAGGCTGGCATTACTGCATTTCACCAGACTGAGGGGTCTCCTGCTTGCCGCATCACTCTGACTGCTCCCGATGACTCCCAGGTCACTGCATGGACTTCTCAGGAGCTCCCGATGTGCCCCTGCATCCTGGCACGGCCATGCATACGGCTGGAGTTCTGGGCAGGGTGACTGCAGATTTAGATCTTGTCCCTGCACGTCTCTGGCAGAAGATGCTCCCTTTTCATCCTGGAGACTACTGGAAGAAATTTGTTTATCCAGGAGGAGTCCCCCCCGCCCCCCAGAGGCTTCTGAAGTCTGGGTGGTGGCTTGTGTGGGGAGAGGCGGCTCAATTTATAAGGGTCTCCTTTCATTACTGAGTGTTCTGATTGGCTGGCTCCGTTCCCATGGTGATGGTACCTGTGAGGCAGGGCCAGGGTGGGGGGAGAACAATGCTGTCCCCACATCAGTCACATCAGTGGCCTAGGTGGGAGGGGAGCGGTCCCTCAGAAGAGAGGCTGACAGCCAGAAGGGGCAAGAACCAACTTCCAGAACTCTTTCTGAGGGGCCAGTGGTCTCTGCTTTCCCAGCCACCACATCAGGAGACCTGGATGGGAGTCCCACAGGAGCCCTTTCTGAGCTGTGTTTCTTTAGAATGACATCCATCTTTGGAACTTCAGTTTGCCAACTGTGATTCCTTTCCGGGTCTCCCAGGCCTGGCCTGCTCTGGCTCCATGTCTCTCTCACCCAGTGCCTTCCTGTTATGGAGGCTCCACTCCCTCTGACCACTTTCTCATTCTGAGCTCTTAGTTGCTGCAGGGCCTTTTAACTCGCAGACTGTGCCTTCTGCCTGGAATGCTTGTCCTTTGTGTGGTTTATATGTCCCCTCCTCAGGAAGATCCCTCATGCTCTTTAGTTCTTATCTCCTCATGGATGCCCCTTGTGGCATGAATTACAACTTGCAGTTATTTTCCTTTTGTGTGTTGGTTATTTATGACCAGCTCCCTCCATGAGAATGTCAACTTTGTGAGACCAGAGATGTTGCTTTAGTTTCTGGTATGCCTGCAGTGCCCAGCCAGGTACCTGGCACATAGTAGGTGCTCATTAAATAGCTCTTGAATGAATGAATGTTCTTTCCTGGGGTGTGCATCACAGTCATCTGAAGAACTTTTTATTTACTTATTTTTAACTTTTTTATTGTGATTTGGGTGAACATTTACAGAGCAAATTGCTCTTCCATTCAACAAATTGTACAGTTTGCTTCCCGAGGTTGATTGCGATACCCACGATGTAACAGAACTCTTCCCACTCTCGCCCCGTGTTTCCTGTTTCCATTCACCCTTTCTTCCTAACCCTCCTGCCTTTTAAAAATCATGTTTGGATTTTCTTGACCACTGGCTCTTTCTCTTGCTGTACATTGGGATCACTGGGGGTACCTGGGTCTTATCTCAAAGATTCTGAGATAACGGGTCTGGGGCGAGGCATGGAATGAAGATTTTTAAAAGTCTCCCAGATGACTCCAACTTGGAGCCACCATTGAGAGCTCTTGTGTTGAGAGGAGGCTGTGACATACGTGTGCATTTAAGTTTTAATTTTGATGAAATATACACAGCTCCTGTTCTACAGTTTCTAGACAAAATGACCAATGATATCAGGTACATTTTTCACATGAGACCACATTCTTGGCGTTCTAGTTGTTTCACTTCCATTAAACTCCCTGTCCCCCCTCCTTCTCATCTTTGCTTTAAAATAGCTGGTGGTTCTCTGGTCTTATAGACATCCCATCCCATTTTTAATGTAATACTCAAGGGTGACAATCTTTATTCTCTGGGCAAAATTGTGAGTTTAAAGCTGACTTCGGGGGACCATTTCAGTTCAAGGTTTGACAAGCAGCTAGGGGTAATGGTCTCTAGGATTCCTCCAGCCTCTGTAGTAAGTTTGTAGTCTTTAAGAATTTGAAGTTGTGTTTCACCCCTTTCTCCCTTTTTGCCAGGATTCTTCTCTTGTGTTCCTCTCAGAATGTTCGGCAGTGGTAGCCAGGCACCATCTAGTTCATGTGGTCTCAGTGGTTCATAGAGACAACTAGTCCTGTAGTCCACTTCCTTCTTGGGTTCTTGAGTTTCCTTCTTTATCGTTGGTTCTAGATAAATAAAGGCCAATAGTTATATCTTAGCTGGCTGTTCATCAGCCTTGAAAATCCCCGACACTAGTTGGCACTCTGGGAAGTAGCAGAGAAACTTTGAGAACGACATTATCTGTATCTGCGCTTTCTTAGGTGTGTCTGATGTGCTGCTCGGGTTAGGAACCATTACAGATGACTGGAAGAAAGACGTCCTGCTCCCACAAAGATGTACAACCTGGGAAACCCCATATAGGGTTACTAGGGGTTGGGATTGACTTGACGACACTTAACAACACAACTGTAGATGACCACTGTCTGCCAGGCTCTCGTCCCGTGGCTTGTGTGTTACTTGTGTTGCTGTGGTGATGGACACGGGATTACTGAGATTTCCAATACCAGCAGGATCACCCAGGACAGACAGGTTGCAGTGGAGCTTCTGGAATTACATAGTCTAGGAAGAAACACCTGACAAGGGAAATCAGAAAACCAGCCAATGCCAACCCTCTGGGGCACCACAGAGCACTGTCTGATACAGTGCTGGAAGATAGCCTTCTCGGTTGGAAAGTTTTACACAGTGACCACGATATGCTAACAATCATGCAGATGAAAAAGACTGGGGCAGCATTTTGTTATGTTCTACTTAGGGACTTAGGGTTGTCATGAGTTGGAGCCAGCTCAGTGGCAGCTAACAACTTTGGGTGAGAACACCTAGTACATTTATTGTTGTTGTTAGGTGCCGTTGAGTCAGCCCCTAATCATAGCGACCCTATGCACAACAGAACGAACCACTGCCTGGACCTGCGCCAACCTCCCAATTGCTACATTTGAGCCCATTGCTGTTACCACTGTGCCAATCCATCTCACTGGGGGTCTTCCTCTATTTCTCCAACCCTTCACTTTAGCAAACATGACATCCTTCTCCAGGGACAGGTCCCTCCCAATAATAGGTCCAAAATATGAACAACGAAACCTGACCATCCTGGTTTCCAAGGAGCACTCTGGCTGCACGTCTTCCAACACAGATTGGTAGATTGTAATAGATGCTTATTGAATGAATGAAGAAATTCTTTGACCCTTAAATCATTAATGGATGGGATTTAAGAACTTTGAGAATTCATTGAAATTGTATGCACAATTTGTGATGAGCTCTATACAACGGTGCTTCAAAAGTTCATGGAAAACTTAGATGAAAAGATAATGAGATTTTTGCATGAACATTTTAAAGCCCCCATGTATATATTTAACCCCCTAATGGAGGAATCACAGCTTTCACTGAATTCTCAAGGTGTCTGTGATTCACCAAATGGGAAAAAGCATAAAGATTCAATATAACTTTTGCCTTCTCCTTGGGCCCCAGCACTGAGCAGGACTCTCACAGGTCTGGAGAAGGCTGGTTTGCTCTGTTAGCTTAGGGCGGGGAGAGAAGAAAGGCGTACCTTCCTTGGAGAGAGAGCTGCTCAGCCTCTTGACGGTCATCAACACTGTCATGTGATTATGAATTCTGGTTCTAGAGTCTGGGGCTGTTTAGATTCCCTTAGCTCTACCGGGGGGAGGCAGCTTTTGCTTGGGAAATGCTGACCCCCATAGCCAAGGGTTTCCCAACAAGGCAGGGTAGGAAACAGGCAGGGGGGCTTAGTGGTGATGCTCAGAGTAAGGGGCATGGTGGGACCCAGCTGTCGTGTTCCCACAGGGTCAAGGTCTAGCCCTTTAGGGTTTTGGCAGGACAGAGGCAGGCATAAGGAACTTGACAACTGATGCCCCAGGGCTGGAGATCATGGTGGGCCAGCCTGTTGGAATTTACAGTCCTCCTAATTCCCTTCATCCCAACTGCCCCAGGCACACCATGGGATGGAGTAGGGTAAATGGCAAAGACCTTTTCCTTTCTAGCACCTATAAGTCCAGGGTATAAGCCATGCTTCCTGAATGGCCAGCTTCATCGCTCCTTCTGGAAGTCTCTCATGGATGTGGGAGTGCTGGGAAGGCATCTCAGGAGGCTCCTGGTCCTTGCTTCAGTCTTCTCCTTCTGCCTCCCACCTGTAGCTGGTGCCTTCACCATGTCCTGCTCAGCTGCTGCTTCCTGGATTCCTCCAGGTATACATGCTTTTGCACTATCCCATGGCTGCATTATGTTCTGGGAGAAATGGCAGAAGGGGTTTCTCACCACAGGGCTCCTGTCTCATTCTGGGGACCTTGCACCAGGCTACCTTTTTTGTTCCTAGTCTTTATGACTGTTGGGCCCCTTGGAGACCCTCTTTCACCTAAACACACTCTCTACCTGCTCTCTCCAGATCCCTACTCTCTCCTGTCAATTCCCGCTCCCCCCACCCCCCACAGAGGACTGGGACTTCTGGGCCACCAGTGGCAGATCCCCAAGGCCTGCCTGAGTCTCAGTCAAGCCTCACATTGGGCCCCCCCACCCCCCGCTGTGTCATAGTACATCTGCATGCCCTGGAGCCCATGGTCTCCCTCCCCAGCTGTGACAATGTTCACCAAACCATCGCCCTTCTCTCTGGGCCCATATTAAAAGCACTTTAACACTCCTGGCACATGGGGGGAGGGGGGTACCTGTTAAGTGAGGGCAGGAGGGAGGTGACCTGGGATCAAACACATTTTGTATGCTAGAGATGGCCTAGTCCCACATGGAGGGAGCCTGGGGCCCTCACCATGCACATCTGTGATATCAGCAAGTGAACATTTTATTGTACCTACATCTGGGGTTGGGTTGTTATCACCGAAGGAGCCCTAGGGGTGCAGAAGTTAAAGAGGTTGGCTGCTAACCAGTGGTCCTTGGTCTATACCCCCAGGCACTGCACAGGAGAAGGATGAGAGAGT
>NW_006408552.1:22942679-22952385 GCF_000296735.1 Chrysochloris asiatica | reverse complement strand
AGAGCTGCTGCATCTTGAATTGTTTCTGATCCTGACTTGTACCATTTTACTTCCCTAATAAACCCCATAATGTGAGTTGTTGTTGTTGTTATGTGCTTGGGAGTCAGTTCCGACTCATAGCAACCCTGTACAGGGTTTCTAAGGCTGTAAATCTTTATGGAAGCAGAAAAACCTTATCTTTCTCCCATGGAATAGCTGGCAGTTTTGAGCTGCTTGTAGTGAGATTAACAGCCCAATTTATAACCACTATGCAACCAGAGTTTGTGAGTAGTGTCTGATTTCTGTGTGGTCATCACAATGATTTGAAGCAGAGAGTGCTGTGGGAGGGATGGTTGGTGTCAGAATAGGATAAAGAAGCTTGTAGGGTGGGGGTGTGTCTGACCACTGCTTCATAGGAATTGGCCTTGGACTGATTATGAGTTCGATTCACCTTCTTGTGAAGTCAGAGGAAATCAGACATGGCTTCCACACCATTATTGCAAAACCCCGGATGGGAAAGTTGTGCTTTCTCATATCATAAGAGAACTTCACCAGCCTTGTAAATGGTCCCTCAGCCCCATAAAAGTGATCCCTAATATACTAGTGGAAACCCATGCTGAGCTAGGCATTAATTCTGAGTGGGAGACACAATGACCATTCCTAAATTGTTGAAGTGCTTGACTTGGTTTCTCTCAGTCATTCACTTAACAAATATTTATTTCTTTCTTTTTAAAATGTTTTATTGTGAATGATGTGATAGTTTACATGGGAGAACATTAGCTTTACATTCATCCTATTGTATATCGTTTCATTGCCATGGTTACAATCCCTTCCATGAATCATCAACCAATCAAAGGGTATACCCTGCAAGCCTGCCCCCCGGTCATCAGCACACAGCCCCTCTTCCTCTCTGGGTCTAGAGTCCCCAGCCGCTCCATCTCTCCACGTCATCATCTCTGCCTCCATATCTGGCGTCACTGCTTCTCTGCATAGGGTCTCACTCTCTGCTTTTCTCCCTTGATGATTCCAGGGCCCTCCGCTCCTGGACTGCAAGTTAATCACTCCCCTCCTTTTGCTACAAAATGTCTACCTTTATATTTCCAACCCTCACAGTCAGTCTTGATAGCAATTATTCACTATTGTGCCACATGAGAGCTATCCACATCTCCTTTCATCAGCTCCACCCAGACAGATTGGATACTAACTCAATGGAAAGTCTACCTTCTTCCATGCGCTCTGGATCTAGGCTCCCTCTTAAGAGCTTGTAAGTCAGTCACTTCTTGTCTTTGTAGTGCCCCCCCCTCACACACACACTTTGGGTAGCCAATGTCCAAGTTGCCCATCCCTGTCTACTCTGTGTATGGAGGAGATGGGAATGATCCTTGCTGTAAAGATTTGTTCCCTCTTTTGAGCTACTGTATCCATAGGTGTAGGTCAAGTTCATCAAACTGTATCACATTACTCTTTTTTTTTCCTTTTCTTTCTTCTTCTAGTTGAGCTCTGATCACCCAGTCAGTGAAGCCAGGTCAAGTGGGTATTATCTGCAAGTGTGGGTGTTCTTATGCATATGCCCTCTCTTCTTATCAGCTGGACACTTCACTCTCCACTCTAGTCTTCTGTGGCTATGTCACTGACTCTGGGCCCAAGAGTCCCCAGGTCTTGCCACACTGCTGGCCAACCTGGTCTGTACCGGGGTGTACAGGAGTCTATTGAATGTTGTAGGGCTTAGCTCGCAGCTTCATTGCTGTTTTTCCCTCACTTCCCCTTATTGGTGATGAACGTGGTCACCAATCAGAGCACATGTCTGCTCATGTATTCCCATTGAGTCTTAGTCTTGGAAGGGTGTTTGCCCTAAGGGGACCCGACACTTGCCTTAATGTCTCCTGGGTGAGCAACTTGCTTGTTCTTGTAGTAATCAGTTGGAGTGCTGTTACTGTTTTGTATTTTTCCTGTCGGTCTTTCTTTCAAGAAGTATCTTCTGTTCTTCTAGTTGCTCCAGGCTGGTCTGCTTGTTCTTTCAAGTGGAAATTTCCCACCTCAGAAGGTTTTGGGTGAGATTCAGGATTCCACCTATGTTTTTATGTAATGCAGAGGCTCTGCAGGAAGCCTCCTTCACTGGGCACATTGTAGCCCCATTTTAGGTATTCCGATCAGTTATAGGCTGAAGACAGACTTACAAGCTTTCTATGGTGATATTTCTGGCTATTCTTTTCTTTCCCCCCTCAAGTGTCTATTTTATAATGGTATTCTAGGGAAACCAAGATTCAAAAGACAGCCAAGCATCTTAACATTATTTCATCCCTTTTGCCCATTCCAACCATGTCTCAATCCCTGTATCCCAGAATCCTGTTGTTCCAAGGTTATGCATACATCATTCTTTACCTCTGTCCCACTTAGCCAGTACAAACCTGCCTAATTGTTTTCCCTTGTTCTTCCATTCCCCTCCCCATTCTTGTGTATTGCCCCCCTCCCTAGCACCCAAACTATGCTGTGTCTATTCCCTACCTTGTGCTCCACCGTTCCCTCCCTCCCCTCCGCCCCCGACATCCTGGTAACAAGCAAAGAATCACTTAACAAATATTTCTTTTAGAAACGTCTCCTCTTTCCTTCTACAGATAGTTTCTGAGCACCTATCCTGTGTCAGGCAGCATGCTAGCCCCTGCCCTTCTAGAGCTTAAATTAACAGAAGGACACAGGTACAAAGAGGTAAACAACTACCATGTTTTTATACAAATAACGTGCACGCTACATGGTTTTTCCAAACCGCTCCACCCCTCATGCATTAGTTTCCTGTGAGTACCATTTGCATTATATATGTGTGCATTATTTATGTGGACACATTATGTGCAAAAATATGGTGTCTGTTGTGTGATGATAAATGATAAGAGAGCAATCAAGCAAAGTAAGCGGGGAAAGAATGATGGTGCATGTGTCTGTATGCATGTGTGTATATACTGAGCCTTTATCCTTAGAACAGAGCCAGTGCCAGGAGGGCAGGGGATAAAGGGAGCCACAGTGTGTGTGTGTGTGTGTGTGTGTGTGTGTGTGTGTGTGTGTGTGGGCCCTTCTGGGAATTTGAGGGCCGTGGCAAGTGCTTTAGCTTTTATTCCAAATGATGGAGACATTGGGTAATTTTTAGCAAAGACTCAAGTATTCGTAAGCCTCCACATGAAAAAGTCTGAACAGGTCAGAGGTGGAGGTAGTTGGTGCTAGAATAGTAATCTAGGACAGAGATGGAATGATATGGACCAGAGGGCCAGCAGTAGACACAGGAAGACGTGGTCGGATTCTGGATTTATTTTGAATGGAGACCTTTAGGATTTGCATAGGGATTGGATGTGGGGAATAGAAGGGTCAAGGACCAGCTGTAGGGCTCAGGAGCCTCAGAGCCAGAGGCTAGATGGTTTTCAAGAGAGGGCACAGCTGTTTTCTTGGAGCATATTGACGTATGTGTGACACCCCTTCCCCTCCCATGTCACCTGGCCATGTGGAGTGGTGCACAGCTTAGTAAGAGGAGGGGTAGAGCCAAGCGGCTAAGTCCAATTGGGGCTTATGATGCCTCAATTGTATGAACTTTGGAATTGTGATCAATGTTACCAAAAGGAGTTGTGAGGACCTGATGCTCCATACACATTTAACAAACTAAATGAATGAGAGATACCCTGTTACACACTAACGAGCAGCCATGGAGAAGGCCAGCGGGATCCAAGTGCCCCTTTCAACAGCACTGAACGTGGTACCTGGCCTGCCTCTCCCCTCCACGTGGGTTGAAATCTGGTTCTCACCCTGGCAACACGGTGGCCACCTTGACCTCTGTGAACTTGAGCTCTCACATGGGAAGTGGAATGACACCACTGTGCCTGCTGGGCACTACTGCTTGACCTTCCCTGGGCCCTTCAGCTGTAAAGCAGAACATATACAACTGGGTCTGAACCACAAAACCCTCTTGGTCTCAGCATCACCGCAGCATATCTGTGGGAGAGCATCTCCTGCCATCCTGCCATGGACGCCTTTTTGTGAATCCCAGGTGCCCTTCCTAGCAAGGACATGACTCATTCATTTTGGAGATTCCCCAAGGACCTACTGGGTGCTGCATTGTGTAGTGTGGGAAGTGGTCTGCTAAGAAGGCTGAGCCCAGAACATGCTGGGTCAGCACATGGCTGGGACTGGAATTCAGGGTACCTGGCTCTCCACCTGGGGGCTCCTCTGTGCACCAGAGCTGCAGCTGTGCACTACCTCCCTTGCTCCTCTTACTAGCTCCTGCCAGCAAGCTGACTCAGACTTGCAGTGACCTGATAGCACAGAGCAGAACTACCTTAGAAGGTTCCAAAGGCAGCAAACTGCCCCATCTTTCTCCTGCAGAACGGCTAGTAGGTTTGAACTGCTGAACTTTTGGTTAGCAAACAAGTACCGTAACCACTGTGCTACCAGCACTCCAATAGCAATTTTGTTGCTGTTGTTTAGTGCTGTTGAGTTGGTTCTGACTCATAGCAACCCTGTATAGGGCTTTCAAGAGCGGCTGGTGGATTTGAACCACTGACCTTGCGGTCCAGTGCTTATCCTACGGTACCACACCAGAACTCCAATAGCATTTTTTTTTTTTTAGGTTTTTATTGTGAATTAAGTGATAGTTTACATGGGAGAACATCAGCTTTGCATTCATCCTGTTGCTTTTCATTTCATTGCAATGATTACAATCCCCTCCAAGTATCATCAAACAACCAAAGGGTACACCCTGCAAGGATGCCCCCCAGCCATCAGCACACAGCCCCTCTCCCTTCCTGAGTCCAGAGTCCTCAGCCGTTCCATCTCTCCACGTCAGTCATTGTCTCTGCCTTCATCTCTGGTGTCACTGCTTTTCTGGGTAGGGTACCTCACTCTGCTCTTCTCCCTTAATGGTCTCAGGGTCCTTCCCTCCTGGACTGCAAGATCAACCACTCACTTTCTTTTGTTACAAAACCTCTGCCTTTACATTTGCAACACTCACAATCAGTCCTGATAGCAGTTATTCACTATTGAACCATAAGAGTCTTATCCCCATCTCCTTTCACCAGCCCCGTCCAGACAGTTTGGAAACCACTCAGTAGAGATTCTACCTTCACTCGCACCCTCTGAAACTAGGCTCCCTCTTGAAAGCTTGTAAGCCAGTCCCTTCATGCCTTTGTAGCTCCCCGCCCTCCACCCCACCCCCCACCGCATTTTGGGTAGCCAATGTCTAAGTTGCCCATCCCTGTCAACCCTATGTACCCAGGGGGGTGGGAATGATCCTTGCCAAAAAGATTCATTCTCTGTTTTGAGCTACTACATCCATAAGTATAAGTCAAAATCATCAAATTGTAGCAGATTGCTGGTTTTTTTTCTTCATTCTTCCTCTAGTTGAGTTCTGATCATCCAGCCTTTGAAGCCAGGTCAAGTGGCTACTCTCTGCAAGTATGGGTATTCTTGTGCATCTCCCCTCACTTCATATCAGCTGGACACTTCACTCTCGGCTCTAGTCCTCTGTGGCCATGTCCCTGGGTCCAGGAGTCCCCAGGTGTCACCATACTGCTGGCCATCCAGGTCTTAACCCAGGTTGACAGGACTCTCTTGAATGTGGTTAGACTTAGCTCACAACTTCATTGCTGTTTTCTCTCCACTTCCCCTTATCGGTAGACCAATGTGGTCACCAGCAAGACCACATGCCTGCTTGTGTGTTCCCCTTGAGTCTCAGTCTTGGAAGGGGGTTTGCCCTGAGGGGACCCGACCTCTTGCCTTGATGGCTCCCCTGCTAACAACTTGCTTGTTCTTGTAATAGTCAGTTGGACTGCCATTATTGTTTTTGATTGTTCCTGCTAGTCTTTCTTTTAAGAAGTATCTTCTGTTCTTCTAGCCACACCAGGCTGGTCTGCTTGTCCTTTCAAGTGGAAATTTTCCACTTCAGAAGATTCTGGATGGGGATCAGAATTCCACATATGGTCTTATGCAATGCAAAGGCTCCACAGGAAGCCTCCTTCCCTGGGCAAGTTGTTGCTCCATTTTAGGTATTCCAATCAGTTATAGGCTGAAGACAGACTTGTAAAGCTTGTAAGGCTTTCTATGGTGATATTTCTGGCTATTCCTTTCTCTCCCCCTCAAATATCTATTTTACAATAGTAGGCAAAGGAAACCAAGATTCAAAAGACAGCCAAACATCTTAACATTATTTCTCCTCTTTTACCCATTCAAACTATGCCTCAATCCCTTGTTGTTCTGGGATACAGGGATTGAGGCATGGTTTAAATGGTTGAGCACACATCATTATTTTCCTCTGTCCCACTTAGCCCATGCAAACCTGCCTAACTGTTCTCCCATCGCCTTGTTCTTTCATTTGCCTCCCTCTTGTTGTGTATTGCTCGCCCTCCAATAGCATTTTGTTGTTGTTGTTGTGCCATTGAGTTGGCTTAACCTGTAGCAACCACGAATAAGGTTTCCGAGGAGTGGCTGGTGAGCTTGAACCGCCAATCTTGTGCTTCAAACAGACTTTGCAGTCCAGTACATTAGCCCACAGCCCTACACCAGGACTTCTCCAATAACATTATGAGGTGTCTATTAATGGCATTCCCATTTTATAGGATGAGCAAAGAGCAGAAAGATTTGACAACTTGCCAGGCTCAGACAACTCCATCTGCCCTGAAGCCCATGCGCTTAATTGTTGGCCTGGGAGGAAAGGCAGAGCTTGTTGTGGGGCCATGAATGACATTTCTGGGAGCTGAGAGCAGTGGGCACTGTCTTCCTCTAACTCATGTCGCATAAGAGTGAAAATAAGGCGACTCTAGGGTGGACTAAGTTTCTCCAGGCAGCCAGGCAGAGAGAGTCACCTCAGTCTGAAGGGGTCATTTGTGCATAGAGAAAGGGGTGAACATATGACAGCCCTGCTCCCCACTCTTGCTTGATTATTTTAGACATAGAAAACAAAGTGAACATGCATGTTCTGGTCACTCAGTTAAAGAAATGAAACCTGACTGATGGACCCAGAGTCCTTTATGCATCGCACCCTTGCAGCCCCTAATCTGAATCTGATGCATGTCATTTCCATGCACACATTTCTACTTGGATGAAGTATGAAGGATGTGTCCCTAATCCAGCATGGAGCTCTGTATGTTCTTAATCTTAATACAAATGACATTGTTCACTACCCTTGTCAACTTGCCTTTATATTTAGCATTATATTTGCAGCTTATAAATGTAGTTCAACTTAGGTTAGTTATTCAATCTCTCACAACCTCAGTCTCCTCTTCTGTTAAATGGGGCTTGTAAAAGTTAGCTATTAAGTCTACTTGAGGTCAGGGAGCATGTGTTTTGCTCCTGTGGCTTCCACAGTGACTAGAATTGTCAATGCTCCATGTGACGGATTCACAACTTGCATTTACATCAACAGAACTCATAAACCAATGGAACCCTCAACAGAAGTGAAAGTTAGCTTGAACTCCATGTTGCTCTTTGGCTGGATGAATAGATGTAAACCACTTAAAACTTTTCTGTGTCAATATAAGACAAGCTTGCCAGTTTTCTGTGGGGTGCTGTCATGAACGGGATCACAGTTGTTAGGGTGGCATGGTACTATCACACACCAGCAGGGTTATCTGTGGTGGACAGGTTTTACTGGAGCTGCCAAACTAGGACAGACTAGGAAGAAAGACCTGGCTATCGCTGCCTCAAATCATCCATTTCATATGTGGGCTCACCATGCTTTGGAGTTACAACATATGACAACAATGGATTTCTTGTTTCTTCTTTCTTCATTTTTTAGTGGATTCAGTGAGAAAGTGGGTTGTGAGGTATACCTTTTGCAAATACCTGCTGGTGAGTGAGGGTGTGGGGCAGAGGATTTCTGAAGAGCATTCGTTTTTTATTATGTCTCAAGTTATAGATGAGGAAGCTGGGAGGCCCAGTGGGTGGAAGGGGGTTTCCTAAAATGCCATGTCTTGGATTAGTAGCAGAGCAGACCTGGATTTCAACCAAGCCTTGTACCCGTGAGTGACACGGTGGGGAGCAGGCTGTCCATGGCAAAGGGAGAGGAGAGGCCACTTGTCTCAGGGAAGGGCAGAGGTGGAAAGTTGTGGGAATTGGATGAACGCCATCAGGAGATGGAAGTGGTACCCCGGCAAATGCCTTATCTGGGAGCAGGGCTCTGCAGTGTGGCCACAGGTTTTCTTGTCCTGTCAAGTGGTGTGAACTTCCAGAGCAGAAAACACTGCGGGGGACAGTCAGCATCACCAGCTCCTACAGAGCCCTGGTGCCCCTGCTCTGTGACCCCCTTCACTTGTCAGTTAGGACAGGTTCTCCCGTTGCCCATAATGAGCGATGCAGGAGGGATTGCCTAGCTGAGCCTGAATCATCACAGTGGCCCGTGGAAAGGTACCACCGCTAAACAGCACACAACCTTTCACCAAATTACTCCTCCACCATCACAGAGAGGAGGAATTATCGGCAGAAAATGAGGATATAAAACACTGCCCAAGCCAACCACCTTTTTGGGGTACTCTGCGAAGCAATTGGCCGCCGCCCAACAGAATGACTCGTTTTTTAATGGTCGAGGATGATAGTTCATCTATTTAATTCAAACGAGGTGACATGATATCTTTCATTTGGACTTATTACCGGCACGGCGGTGACTCGGCTCCCAGCATTCTTTGGGCAGGACATTCTGTCATTACTGCACAGTTTCTCTTGCTGGCCAAATGGAAAATCCACAGGAAGGGCTGCTGCCTCTGAAAGCAGAGATCAACGGAGAATAGGTCACATCGGGTATTAAGGAATGAAAATGAATGCATTCTTTCCTCCATTGAATAAGCCTCTGTGATCCATGAAATAGGCTGTCAGGGAAATAGGAAATGGGCTGCGTTTGAACTTCACTGTTGATTCTGCTCTGTTGCCTTGGAGACTGGACCAGCTGTCTGGCAGGGGCTGGAGGAGGAGGTACTCACTTTCCTGGACTCCTACCCTACACCAGGCCTGGTGTTCCTGATGGCCCTGGGCACTAGGGGCAACCACAGTGTTCTCCCCACTTTTCTGATGAGGAAGACAAGGTTCAGGTCTGGCTTTGATTTGAGGCAAAGAGCATTATGACTGGGAAGCTGGAGCTAAAGCCCCTCAGAGACTGTTTACTGGTGTTCTTCAGATCTCAGCTCTCTGTGTGGTAGGAATTTTACCTACCCTGGACTGGGATGAGGGTTAAATGAGGAAATGGACACAATGAGTTTACATAGCATGCCAAATGCAGTGACGCTTCCCATGTGCTTTCTCTGTTACTAGAACTTTCTTTTTGGTCTTTTTGTCCCTCGGGTGTTTATAGGCTGGAAGGAGAAAGAGAGTGTAAGTGGGTAGTTTGGACCTGTCCCTGGGACTAACCCCAGAGGGAGTAGGAAGACATAGAAAATCTGGGCCAGGAAGGAAGTTTTGAGATGTTTATGATGGGGTTACCCCCTTTGCACCCTTATTTCTTCCATAACCCTCTTCACCATCTTGATTGCTTTACTCAGCCCTCTTGCTTACTCTCATCCTCCCCCCTCCCCACCCCCTTGCTAGAATTTGCAGGAGGGAAAGTTGATCAGAGAACCAGGGCCTGGAGGTGTGTGTGTGTGTGTGTGTGCGGGGGTGGATAGTGAGGTGAGTCCTGTAAGTATCTTTAGTTAAAACTTTGATATTTTTTTCATCATGGATTTTTTTTTGTATTAATTCTGAGTTTAAAAAATATATTGTATGAAAA
>NW_006408552.1:22927840-22942544 GCF_000296735.1 Chrysochloris asiatica | reverse complement strand
TAATGTTCAACCGTTTCAAGAGGTAGCATATGATCAAGAAGAGCCAATGATACTGAAAGAGGAAATCCAAGGTGCATTGAAGGAATTGGCAAAGAGTATTTCTGAGAGCAGCCCCTTAAAGAATAGGGGTGTGTCCTTCCCAGGATCTGGTTACAGAACCAATTAGAACTGGAATCTTGAAACTTGGCTAATCAGTGACTGGAATGTAAGAAATACACTGGCCTCTGAAAACCTCTGCAGAGTTGCATCCCATAATTACAGACTGCCCAACCTTCCCCTTCCCTGGATGCAATTCAGAGTCACATCAGGTTGTAGCAACAACCGTTATGATAATGAGGCCCAGTTGTGCCTTTGGCCCCCATGGTGGGCACACCAGGTCTGAGCCAGAGTGGTGTGTGCGGTGACAGATCAGATCTTTGGCTTGATTTCCTTCCAAAGCTGAGGTTTCCTCGAGATGCAGTCTTAGAATTAAGATGGGAGTGAGAAATAACCTCCTATATAATTTAAAATGCTGAAATTATCAATAGCTTTCACAGCCTCAGCCCTAAATCTTAGCCACCAACGACTCCCCTATTAACAGGCCTAATTAAATCCATTCTTCAGGACGTCTTTGGCAAATTCCATTTGAGTAAAACTGTAGGAAGTTCAATTTGATTTGTCTCTGTTCCACAGAGCTCTCCTGTGAGAATGAAGATGAGGAGGCTGCTCATGTCTCATGCCTTCTATTTATTAATTCATACAACACATATGTGTTGAGCTCCTACTATGTGCATTGGCATTAGACTAGGAGAATGGAATGAACAACTCCTAATCTCTTGAACAAGGAGCTCTGGTAGCATAGTGGTTACGAGTCAGACTGCTAACCTCAAGGTCAGCAGTTTGAAATTACCAGCTGTTCCTCGGGAGAAAGATGAGGCTTTCTGCTTCCATAAAGATTTATAGCCTCGGGAACCCTATACAGGGTTGCTATGAATCAGAACCAACTCCATGGTACATAACCAACCAACCAATAAACTACATGAGCAGAGGGAAGTAAGAATCATTCATTCATTCCACAAACATGTTTTGAGCCCTCTAATGGGGGGAGCCATGCTTCCCTCACCCCTTATGACAGTCACCACCATTTTTTGAGGTGATGCTGGCAGTTGCTATGGTAAGTGCTCTGGTAAAGTTAAGCAGAGGAGAAAACCTCCTAACTCAGACTAGGATCAAAGAAGTATCCCTGCAGCTGACTTTTAAGAGGTAAGTAGGTGTTTTCTGTGTGATAATTACTGGACTACAAACCACAAAGTCAGTGATTTGAGCCCATCAGCAGCTTTGTTGGGGAAAGATGAGGCTTTCTGATCCACGAAGACGTACAGCCTTGGAAACCTTAGACAGGGTCATGGAGTTGGAACTGACTGGATGGCATTGGACAATGACTACAGGTGTTATCCATGTGAAGCAAGGAGAAAGGAAGGCATTGTGGTGCTGGAATGCATGGGAGAATGTGGAAACAATGAACTCTAAGTCATTCCATTCAGGAAGGGCAGTGCCTCTCAGCTCTGGAATAACCTGGGAAGCTTTGGGCAAACACAGTTGCTGGCACCTCATCCCTAATCATAAATCCTAATTTCTAGGTGTGGAGCCCAGGCATTGATATTTTTTAAGTTTCCTAGGTGGTTGTAATGTGTAGTCAGTGCTGAGAGCAAAGTAGTAAGAGCAAAAGATGGAAAGGTAGGAAGGGACTAGATTGTGAAGGGTCTTAGAAGTCTGTTTTAAGGAATTTGAAATTTACCTGAGAGTAGCAAGAGTCACTGAAGGTTGTAAGCCAAGTTGTAAGCTTAGATTTGTGCTTCAGAAAGAATTTCTCTTCCAGCAGTGTAAAGAATGTGTCAGAATGGGGTCAGTGAAGGCAGCGAAGCAGGTAAAGAGGCAATTGCAGGTTTTTGGACAAGAATTATGGTGGGCTGGGTCTATGGGCATGCAATGGAATGGCGAGTTGTTTGGGAGATGGAAGTGACAAGGCTGGGTGGGGAATTGAACTTCCTGGGCGAGTAGAGGAAGGCGTTTAAGAGGACTCTTAGTGACTTTGATAACTAGGTAAGTAGATATGACATTAATTGAAGAGGGGCAAGGAAAGAGAATGAGTTGCATTTGGAGATGTTAGAGAGATATGACTAGCATTTGGAGATGAGACTTGAAACACAATTGCACTCTTGTGTTACTTCCCAAAGAAATTGGGAAGTAAACTGTGAGCTACATTTGGAAGACATCATCTAAAGAGCAGATGTGGTGGTGGTGTGCCATGGAATTGGTTCCGACTCAGTGATCCTGTACAGGGTTTCCGAGGCTGTAAATCTTTATGGGAGCAGAAGGCCTCATCTTTCTTCCCCGGAACCACTGGTAGTTTCGAAGTAGCTGACCTTGAGGTTAGTAGCCTGACTTGTAACCACTACGCTACCAGAGCTCCTTAAGGACTATATATGTAAAACATCAGGGTAGTAGAAGAAAAAGACCAAAGATCCAGCATTAACATTTAAAGGGTAGTAGAAATCTTGAGGAGCTGGGAAAGAACTCGATCAGGAAGAGCAGACAGAGCGATGCCATGAAACCCAGGAAGGAGAGAAGAGTGACAAGGAGAACATGTTAGCACAGTGAAAGCTGTAGAGATCAAATAAAAGCACACCCATTTATTCATTTAGGAAAAAATCAGCTTGCCTTTTTTGGTAGACTTACACAAGACTATAGTTGGTTGGGGACTGAGTGAGGGGAGGGAGATATGTGTGGATATAGATGGTGACCCCAAAAAAGGAAGCAAGAGATTAGATAGTACCTTGAGGAGATATTGGATTGATGGAGGTGTCTGGGTTCCCCCCAGGAGCAGAGTCTGAGGCAAGGATTAAGTGCATGTAGTTGATTTGAAAAGTGATTCCAGGAAACACCAGCCAGGGGGATGAAGAGATGGAATAGAAAAAGTAAGGAAATTAACAAGTGTGTGCCAGCAAGCAAGTAATCGCTGTGGGAAAATGGAGCTTCATTTCACTGACTAACCATGGGAAGCAGTGAGCCTCCAAGTTATTCTACCTGAGAGCTAAGGGAGTATTTATCCATCTGTAAGTCATTAGATGATGGCTGTTCCTGCAAGTTGGGGGAGCATTAATTACAAGACATTTTTAGCCTACCATGTGCTTGGGGAGGAGGCCTGGTGTGGTGCTGCAGGATAAGTACTGGATTGTTAACTACAAGGCTGGTGGTTCAAACCCACCAGTCACTCCTTGGAAACCCTATACAGGGTTGCTATGAGGCAGAACCAACTTGACGACACTTAGCAACAGCAACAGCATGTGCATGGAGAGAGTGGGCTCTGGAAAGCAGAGATGAATGGGATGACAGTTGAAAGTTGGACATAAGTGATGAAGACGGTAAGCTCTGAAGGGACATGAGGGGCATCCCAGCATCTGCTACAGAGGGAATATATTTCTTTCAGACGAAAGATAATTTATCTGGATGGAATGCTGAGGCATGGAGTCAGAGTGAGAGGGGATACTCTGAGTAAGGAGTCCTGGGGTGGCGCTGTGGGCTAATGCACCAGACTGCAAAGTCGTTTGAACTGCAAGTTGGTGGTTCAAGCTCACCAGCTAGCTGCTCCTTGGAAACCCGATACAGGGTCGTTATGGGTCGGAACAACAACAGTGAGTAAGAATGTAAGCGTGGGCTTCATTGAAGTGATAGAGGGCTGTGGTTGGCAAGCAGAAGCATGCCTACATTTCAGGTGATGATAGGGTTCATGGTGTGGGTGGTTCAGGTGCAAGATCAGTAAGGTCCACTAGAGACGGGGAGGTACAGGGTCAGGAAGATGAAGATGTGGACATTAATGTTCCCAAGGACTTAAGGAAGACTAAATCAGCTGCCATAGTTATTAATGATTATTGTTGTTGTTGTGAAGTGCCGTTGAGTCAGTTCCGACTCATAGTGACCCTGTATAGGGTTTCTGAGGAGTGGCTGGTGAATTTGAACTGCCACCCTTGCAGTTCAACCTGACCTTATGGTCTAGTGCATATGCTACAGCGCCGTAGTCATTAAGTGTTCCATTTACAGGCATGGAAGGAACCAAGGAAGTGTGTCCACCATTTGGTCTTGGGCCAGAAAGAAGCCTTGTAAGTTAGAGAAAGTGATCAGTCTGAAGATGCATGGCTACAAGTTTTGGAGGGGCTTAGAGTCAAATCCAAGGGTTAAGCATGAGGCCATGGATAGGACACAAGGGGTCAGGAACCAGAGAAGGAAACAGCAGGTTAGGCAGTCAGATTCAAGATAGGTCCAAGGTTCATGATGAAGGCTATGGAAAAGGAAAGAAAATAAGGGCTCATGCTTCTTGGGAGGTGTCTTTAGTCATCTAGTACTGATAAGACAGAAATACTGCAAGTGGATGACTTTAACAAACACAAATTTAGTCAGTTTATTTGAGAAGTCTGCATGCAGAGCACAAGCTCTAGGCAAGGCTTTCTGTCTCTGTGGTTGCTGGGAGAACATCTTTCCTCGTCTGTGACCCCAGCGTTCCTCGGAGATCTAGACGCTCAGTTCCCTCTCTGTGTCTCCTGGTTTGGGGAATTCTCCACGCAGAGACCCTGGTACTCGATCTTGGCTCTTCTTTCTCTGCTGCCTTGGCTCTCCTTTCATCTCTTGTGAGGTCCAAGGTGAGGCAGGCCCTTCAGCTTCCTTTCTAGTCTTCCAGGTGGCTGTTACCTGACTCCATATAGGTAGTTCTTTAAAAGAGCACAAGGTGATGGAGCTAAGATTTGCAGAATGAAATGATTTGGTGAGGTAAATGAGAAAATACAGATGTAGTAGGCCCACTCATCGCTGTCTTTTGGGGCTGACCTGTAACCCTGCTTTAGGAAGCAGGGAAAAACCTCCTGGTATCTGTTTATCTTTCTCCCCGTGCTCTTTCTCAGAACTAGTGGGGGTAGCAGGGCAGGGTGGGTGGCATTGTGGAGTTAGGCAGACTGGAATTCAAGTTTTGTGTAATCTTGGGAAAATCTCAGAAACATCCTCTTTTTTTTTTTTTTTCATTGAAAGGGATAATAGTGAGGGATTTGGGGAAGATAATGGTGTAAACACTATTGTTCTGACCCTTCCCCATCAATACAACATGAACTACAACAAGGAAATGGTTCTTGGGCTTTGGGGGGCTCTGAACTGGGGAGCAGAGGAAAGTAGCAGGGAACTTGTCTTAGTTGTTTAATGCTGTTGTAACTGAAATACCACAGGCTTTAATGAGCAGAAATTGATTCTGTCTCTGTTATGCTAGAAGTTCTGTTTTAGAGAGCAGCTCTTGGGAAGGCATTCTCTTTCTTGGCTTGGTGTTAAGGCCCTTTTCTCGTTTCAGCATCCATTGGCTCAGCATTCTTTGGAGAGCTCCTTGTGTCTCAGCCTCACTCTTATCCTGGACCCAGGAGTTTCACAGTGCTGGGGTCCCAGGTCCGGAGGACACATTCCCCTTGTAGCTCTGCTGTCTTGGTAGGTGTAGGTCCCTCTTTCTCTGTTCAAGTCTCTCTCCTTTTATCTCTTGTCAGATAATAGGTGTTGCAGGCCACACCCGTGGGCATCTCCTTGGGATGAAGGTGAGTGGGGTTAAGGTTGTTGTAATTGTTGTTAAGTGCAGGTTTGGACCCTGTATAGGGTTTCCAAGAAGTGACCTGGGTTTGAACTGCCAACCTTGTGACTATTCGCTTATTGGTTTATCACATCAAATCATATCATGGGGGTATAGCTACATCTCAATTGCCAAATCGCAGAGAATCCTGGACCAGTCAAGCTGACACAAAAACTTAACTATCACAGAACTGAAAATAGGTAAGAATCTGGACACCAACAGCTGGTGGCATACAGTAGGAAACTCACTTCTCCCACCTTCTCTGTCCCTCTGCTCAGCCACATGGCCACTGTCTGCTGTGAGCTGGGGAAGTGGGCCTGGAAGAAGCACCTACATTCCTAGCCATCACAGTCCTGGCTTACACAAAGAAACAGGACCTCAAGCTTCTACTCTGAAAGCCCCTGCCAGTCTCCTTGGGGGACATTCGGAGAGTGCTGCCGTCTCCCCCACAGGGCACTGTCAGCCCATGGGCTCCGCTGTGAAGTCTGCTCCCATAGTCAGCACTCTACCTGCCTCCCCGTGCACCCCATGGAGCTGGCCACTGGAGCCCGCAGGACAAACCTCCCTGGAGCTCCATTAGGGTTAGTCTGCCCCACTTCCAGCTGGCACTGAGTTTTGCTGATGGAGACTTCTTTGTGTTAGGAAATCAGAGTCTTGAGTGGAGGCTGCACTCATAGCAAACACTCTTGCACCAGGACTTTAAGAGCAACAAGGCAGACCGCCATGGGGGTCTGACCAGAGTGTGATGACCCCTTTCCCACCTGGTAATTGCTGGTCGCCAGGCTGCTGAGAACTGTTACAGAAGGCTTCTGAAGTGGAGTCAGGCCCCACACTCAGTGTTCTGCCTGCCTCCCTGCACGTCCCATAACACAGACCTCTGAACCGACCATCACACACTTCCCCAAGGATCAGTTTACATCTATCTCCTCCGCCTCCCTGAGTGCTGCCGACTGAGGCTGCAGTGTACTGGGAAGCAGCCATCTTTACTGGAGGTCACACCCACAGCCAATATCCTATAGCAGGGGGTCTCTGATGGATACAAGGCACACCTCCTTGGGGGTCTTGTTGAAAGTGTGGCAACCCTCCCCCAACTGGTAACTCATATAGAAGACGGTGGACTGCTAGGAACGCCTACAGAAGGGTCCCTGCAGTGGAGTCAGGAGGAAGCTCACCTAAGTAGACATTTCTCCTCAAACCAATACAGGGGTGTGGGGCTCGGAAGCCACAGATGAAACTCTCAGAGGTCATGCTGGGGAGTGCCAGCCTGGCCTACTCAGGAAACAGGAAAGTCTGCCTGTGCTTCCCCTGAATGCCAGCTCAGATATAAGAAGCCCCCAGAGAGCAGGGAAGGAAGCCTCAGGCAAAACTGACAGTCAACATCCAGCCCTGAAGGGTTTTCCAGGGACCAAAATAAGAGGGGAAGAACTGCGTCTCCTGGTGGACAGATTGATTAGTACATGAGATCTCGCTGGAGTGGTAGTACCTGCTAGTGGACAGACTCACCATAACCGCTGTTTTCTGGGGTGCTTGGAAGAGATTGGAAGTCGAAGAGCAAGACCTAGTATATTCTAATCTCAATTAAACCAGGGAGGGATGCACTGTCACAGAGAGGGAGAGGAAATGATAAGCAAAGACCAATGGCTACCCACATGAGATTCGTTTGCAGAAAGTAGTGTGAGCAAAACATTCAATGCTGGGAATACTGTGAAAGAAAGTGTATATTTGAAAATCCAGGGCCCCAGCAAAAAATTACTAGACACATAGCAGAGAAATCACAGCCCATTAAATGAACGTGACAAAGGTGTGAAAGTATATCTAGGAATGACTAAATAAAGAAAAAAAATGGAAGCTTATAATACAACAGCAGTAAACATACCACTGGACCAATAAACACCATTCTTATCAGCTGAGGAAAGATTGAAGTTGTCAAGGACTTTATTCTTCTTGGATCAACTATCAATACTCATGAAAGCAGCAGTCAAGAAATCAAGTGACATATTGCGTTAATCAAATCTGCCGCACAAGAGATTTTTAAAGTGTTGAAGAGCAAAGATGTCAGCTTGAGGACTAATGTGCGCCTGACTCAAGCCATGGTATTTTCAGTAACCTTATATGCATGTGAAAGCTGGACAGTGAATAAGGAAGACTGTAGAAGAATTGATGCTTTTGAGTTATGGTGTTGGAGGAGAATATTGAAAGCACACATAGGCTGCCGAAAGAACCAACAGATCTGTTTTGGAAGAAGTGCAGCCAGAGTGCTCCTTGGAGGCCAAGATGGCCAAACTTTGTGTCTCATACTTTGGACATATTGTCAGGAGGAGGGACCGGTCGCTGGAGAAGGATATCATGTTTGGTAAGATCTCGGAGGGTCAGAGAAAAAGAGGAAGACCCCCCAGTGAGATGGATTGGCAAATGGCAACATTAATGAGCTCAAGTGTGGCAACAATTGTGAGGTTGGCTCAGGACCAGGCAATGTTTTGTTCTTTTGTACATAGGGTCACTATGAGTTGGTACTGACACAATGGCACCTAACAACAATGACAACAAACATAATGAGGGAGTTCTGGTATGGAGCTGTGTGTTAATGCTCTGGATTGCAAAGGTTGGCAGTGCAAGCTCACCAGCCGCTCCTCAGAAACTCTGTACAGGGTCACTATGGGCTGGAACCTACTCAATGGCACTTAACAACAACAACATCAGACATAATTAAGGAACTAAGGGAAAATGTAGACCAAGAACTGAAAGAAATAAGGAAAATAATGCATGAACAAAATGGATATCTAGAAAGAGATATTGCAATTGTAAGGGACAATAACGAAATCAGCAAATTAGAGGATGGTGGTGGTGGTTATGTGCCATGGAGTCAGTTCCGACTCATAGCGACCCTGCACAGGGTTTCTGAGGCTGTAATCTTTATCGGAGCAGAAAGCCTCATCTTCCTTCTGTGGACTTAGAAGATAAGATAGTTAAAAGAGCAGATGCTGACAAACCACAAGAATGGAGGGTCAAAAATAGGCTGAACACAATTTATTGGAATTGTGGGACATCAAAAAAAATATTAGACTCATTGGAATTCCAAAAGGAGATGAGCGTAAAAGGGATGCTGCATGGAGAAGAGGGGTGCCTGGTGCATGACGCTGCTGTTGCAGTGAGCCCTGGGGGCTGGTGGGGACTCTGAGCAGGCTGAGCTGGGCAATGGCTTTGGCCTGGAGGGCTTGGGGACCATCAGGGCTACATGCCTGCCACAAGTGTGGCAAGCACTTTTGTATCTGGTCCAGCTTCATCCAGCACTAATGCATCCATGTGAACAAGCAGCCACGTGGACAAGCAGCCATGTGGCCCCTGGACATCTGTAATGGTGAGAAGCCCTACAGTGCTGCTTGGGCAGCCTGGCCTTCAGCCAGAGCTCCAGCCTTGTGTGGTACCAGTGGCAGCACATGGCAAGATGTCTACCTGTAGGCAGTGTGGCAAGGCCTTCATCTGGAGCCCAAATTCACCTAGCTCCAGCTCATCCACAGAGGTGATAAATCATATAAATACCAAGATATGCAAGGCCTTCTGCGACCTCTCCCACTTCATACACCCAAGGAGCCACGTAGGCGAGAAACCCATTTTCTGCAGTGCTTGCAGCAAGGGCTTGGACCAGAGCTCACAATCTGTCTAATAGCTGGGCAGGATGGTTAAGGACACTGGCTTAAGTTTAAGCTCCAAAGGGAAGGGCTACTGCCTGCCCACCCTCCTGCATGGTCACCAGGACTGCAGGTCCATTGCTCCCAGCAAATCCTTCTGGTTGCTGCATACAAACCAACAAAATCTTATGGGATCATGTGGTGCATACTTTTATTATTGTGCTGAACAAACAAAAGCAAAACTATCACTAAGAATACTATACCCATTGGAACTACTCTTCAAGAATGAGGGTAAAATGAAAACAAACAGAAGCTGAGAAAGTTCATATCCACCAAACTGGCCTTACAAACAATGTTAATACGAGTTCTGTAGATGGAAGGGAAAAGACACTAGGAAGTCATTCAAAGATAAATATAAAAAGAAGGATTCCCAATAAAGGGAAATGAATGGACAAGTATAAAGGGTAGAAATAAGATCTTTATATTTCATAATTAGAAATATTTTGTCCTTCATGCTTTTAAAATAATAAATATTTTATTATTATTTATTATAGGTAACGAGCAAGGTTAAAACTGTATTACAGGTCACAAGAAATATATAGACATATTTGTGATAGCAACAACCAAAGAGTGGGGGCAGAGGAATGGTGTAGGTACAGAATTTCCTGTATGTTACTGAAGTTAAGTTGACACCAATTTATCCTAGAAAGCTCTAGATACAAACTGTTAAATGTAGTATTCATGGTAACCACTATGTATATGTATATATATATAATACACACACACACACACACATACACACAAACAAGGAGCTCTGGTAGCGTAGTGGTTACGAATCGGGCTGCGAACCTTAAGGCCAGCGGTTCGAAACTACCAGCTGTTCTGCGGGAGAAAGATGAGGCTTTCTGCTCCCGTAAAGATTTACAGCCTCGGAAACCCTGTACAGGGTCGCTATGGGTCAGAACCGACTCGATGGTACATAACAACAACAACATATATATATACACACACACATACGTACTACATACACAAAAGGAAAGAAGGGAACCAAAAAAGGCTCACTACAATAACCGACAAACACAAAAGCAAGCAATACTAAAGAACAAAGACAAAGAAATCTTAATACACACAAAACCAACTGACAAAATGGCAGAATGAAGGCACTTCTTATTGGTAATTATAGTGAATGGAAGTGGATTAAATGCTCCAATCAAAAGGCAGATAGTGACAGAATGTATAAAAATCATGATATGCTGTTTACAAGAAACACACTTTAAATACAAGAAACAATTAGGTTGAAAGTGGAAGAATGGAAAACATATTCCATGCAAATAATCAAAAGAGAGCTGGAGTGGCAATCTCAATATCAGACAAAGTAGACTTTAAGACAAAATCTACCAGATGAGAGAGAGGTAGACATTATACAGGGATAAAAGAATCAATTAATCAAAAAGATTCAACAATCATAAATATATATGTACCTAACATCAGGATATGGGTGTATATATATATATATATACACACACCAAAGGGAGAGCTAGACTGTTGTTAAGTGTCATCGAGTCAGAGAAATAGTATTACAATAATAGTTGAAAATTTCAATACACTACTTTCAGTATTGGGCAGAACATGTAGAGAGAAGATCAACAAGGCAACAGAGCACCTGAATAAAACTATAAATGAACTAGACCCTTGGTTTGGCTTTTCAGGATAAGTACTGGACTGCTATCCACAAAGTCAGCAGTTCAAACCCAACAGTCGTTCCTCAGAAAGCCTATACAGGGTTGTTATGAGTCAGAATCAACTCGATGACACTAAATAACAACAGACTTAACCGACACATATAGAGTTTTCTACCCCAAACAGTACAATATACATTCTACTCCAGTGCACATGGCTCACTCTTCAGGATAGTCCACATTTTAAGTCACAAAGCAAATCTTGATAAATTTTAAAAAATTTAAATCATACAAGGTATTTTTACCTCAATAGATTGAAACTAGAAATCAATAAAAGAACAAAGGCCTGGAAAATACACAAACATATGGAACTTGAATAGTTTTAACACTATTACACTACCCATGGTTAAGGAAGAAATAACAAATAGATTTATTAGAATCAAATGAAAATGAAAGGACAACATGGGATACAGCAAAGGCAGTAATCTGAAGAAAACTTGTACAAGGGGGCTTCAAAATGTTTGTTAAAAGAAAATCTGTTATCTTTTCATTCTATCTTCACAAACTTTTTGTAGCCGTTTCATAGCAATAAATGCCTACATAAAAAAAAGAAGAAAGGTATCAAATGAATATCCTAACTCAACAGCTTCAGGAACTAGAAAGAGAAGAATGAACTACTCATAAATCAACCATAAGAAAGATATCTTAGTTATTTAGTGCTGCTCTAACAGAAAACACACACATGGATGGCTTTAGCAAATAGAAATTTATTCTCTCACAGTTTAGGAGGCTAGATGTCTGAATTCAGAACACCAGCTTTGGAGAAAGGTGCTTTCGGCATCCGTAGACCCAGTGTTCCATGGAGATCTCCATATGTGTTGGCATCAATCTTTCCCTGGATCTAGGAGTTCACAGGGCAGGGACCCCAGGTCCAAAGAGTGCACTCACCCTTGGCTCTTCTTTCTTGGCAATAGTAGTCATTCTTCTTTCTCGGCTCATTTTTCTCTCACTTTTATCTTGAAAGACAAAAGATGTTGCAGGCCACATCCTGATGAGATGTCTTTTCACTTAACCAGCTACTCATAGCAGATCTCATCCTGGAAGTGATTACATTACATTAAATTTCATCACTGGGATTACTATGTCTTAACTGCCAGACCATTGAGAATCCTGGTCCAGTCCAGTAAACACAAAGTCTCAGCAATCACAAAACGAAATAACAAAGGCCACAATAGAAACAAATACAAAACATAGAAAAGCAATAGAGAGTATCAATAAAATCAGGCATTAGTTCTTTAAAAAAGATCAATAAAATTGACAAACATTTAGTTAGATCGACAAAGAAAAGATGCTAATAACCAAAATAACAAATGAAAGAGGTGACATTATAACTGACTTGACAGAAATAAAGAGAATTATGACCAAATGTTAAGAACAAACTGTATAGCAACAAACTGGATCCTCCAGGTAAAATGGACAAACTCTCAGAAGCACACAAACTACCCAGATTGATTCAAGGAGAAATAGAAATCCTCAACAGACCCATAACAAATGGACTGATCGAAAGCCTCCCAGCAAATGGCTTTACTGGGGAACTGTACCAAAATTTAGAGAGTTGACACTAGTACTTTTACATTCTTCCAAAATACAGAGGAAGGAATACTCCCTAATTTATTCTATGAAGCGAGCATAACCCTGATACTAAAACCTCAAAAAAAAGAGAAAACTTCAGGTTAGTATCTCTTATGAATTTAGGTGTTAAAAATCCTCAACAAAATACTAATGAACAACAACAACAAAAAGTTCATGAAAAAAATGGAATTAAAAGATAAATGAAATACTTCAAAAAAAAAACAACAACTAATGAACAGAATCCAATAGCATATTAAAACAGATATATACCATGACCAAGAGGGATTTATTCCAGGAATGCAGGGATGGTTCAGTGTTAGAAAAATCAATCAATGGTTCATACAACCCTAATACACCACTTCAACTGAACAGAGGAAAAGAACTTCATAATCATCTTTGCATGCAGAAAAAGCATTTGATATAATACATGTTTTTTTAAAAATAACTTTCTCTTGTGGATTGGCTGAAGGCTTAGAGAGCTGATCATCAGTTTTGTATTCAATAAACCATATGCTTTACTTCATCTTGATTGCAGTTCTCTTAATGTAACATTATTTATCCTACTTCCACCCTATGTTTCTTGTTCCCATTCCTCCTCCTTTCCCCAAACTTTTGATTTTTCTGAAAGAACAAATATTGTGTGACATCACTTATATAAAAAGACAAGAACAGACAAATATATAGAGACCAACGTTTAATAATAGTTACCAGGGATAGAGGGTGGAGGCAGGGCTAATGATGACAGAAAAAATTGCATAGGTTAAGAAAAGGGGTACATGGCTGGTTGTAATAATTATTTTAAGTAAGTTGTACACTTGTAAAAAGTTAAATTGGAAAAAGTTATGTGATAGATATATTTACAACAATGACAAAAACAAAAACACCCAATAAAAATAGTAACTGCTGATGCTGTTAATGTACAACCAAAATCTCATGGGATTTAGTTTCTTGGTTTGTAGGGTTGAGGTCATGGTTTCATACAATATCCCTGGTATCCTAATTGTTGTTGTTGTTGTGAAGTGCCGTTGAGTCTGTTCCAACCCATAGCGACCCTATATAGGGTTTCTGAGGAGCAGCTGGTGAGCTTGAACTGCCATCCTTGCAGTTCAAATGGCTTTGTAGTCTGGTGTATTAACCCACAGCACCACACCAGATATCCTAATTAGGGACACACAAAAATATCAGAGGCATCCCTAATTGAGCAGTGCTTCTGTTCTAGCTCCTATTTCATTAGTTAGTGTCTGAGGTTCTAAAGTTTGCTAATGACCGTCTAAAATCAAGTCTCTAGTTGTCTGAGTGTGGCGCTGTGGGCTAATGTGTCAGACTGCAAAGTCATTTGAATTGCAAGGTCGGTGGTTCAAGTTCACCAGCTGTTCCTTGGAAACCCTATAGGGTCGCTTATGGGCCAGAACCAACTTGATGGCACTTAACAACAAAAACAACAAGAAGTTGCCTTAAAACCACAGAAGGATAAGGAAAGTCAGGAATAGAAGGAGGATATAGAATATGTGGCTAGTTGTCTCCAAGAACTCCAAGGTAATTACCTTCTTTGCCATGAGACCAGAAGAACTGGATGGTGCCCAGCTATTGTCACTGAACATTTGATCAAAGATTCTAGTGAAGGATCTTGATCCAAAGGGGGAAATACAGAACAGAATTTCAAACTCATGGACTGCAGGCTTCCTGGAGGCATGAAATTTAGATGAATTCCTGAAAATAGGACAGGGCTTCAAAAGTTAATGGAAAAATTTCATTATTATTATTTTTCCTTAAGTTTTTATTGTGAAGTATGTGATCGTTTACATGGGAGAACAATAGCTTTACATTCATCCTATCTTATTTCATTGCACTGCAATGATTACAATTTCCTGCATGCATCATCAAACAACCAAAGGGTATACCCACAAGACTGCCCCCTGGCTGTCAGCACATAGCTCCCTCTCCCTCCATGCGTCTAGAGTCTCCAGCCGCTCTATCTCTCCACATCATCATCTCTGCTTCCATCTCTGGTGTCATTGCTTCTCTGGATAGGGTCCCTCAGTTTTCTTTTCTCCCTTGATGGTTCCAGGGACCTCTGCTCCTGGACTGCAAAATCAACCACTCCCCTCCTTTTGTTACAAAACGTCTAC
>NW_006408552.1:22925394-22927280 GCF_000296735.1 Chrysochloris asiatica | reverse complement strand
ATCACAACTTCATTGCTGTTTTCCCCCAATTCCCGCTATCGGGGGCAATGTGGTCAGCAGCAAGCTCACATGCCTGCTTATGTATTACCGTTGAGTTTTAGTCGTGGAAAGGGGTTTGCCTTCAGGGGTCCTGACCACTTGCCTTGATAGCTCCTGGGGGAAAGACTTGTTTGTTCTTGTAATAGTTAATTGTTGTTGTTAAGTGCCGTCGAGTTGGTTCCGACCCATAACGACCCTGTACAGGGTTTCCGAGGCTGTAAATCTTTATGGGAGCAGAAAGCCTCATCTTTCTCCTGCAGAGCAACTAGTAATTAGACTGCCATTATTGTTTTTGATTGTTCCTGCTGGTCTTTCTTTCAAGAAGTATCTTCTAGCTGCTCCAGGCTGGTCTGCTTGTCCTTTGAGGTGGAAATTTTCTACCTCAGAAGATTCTGGGTGGGGATCAGAATTCCATCTCTGGTGTTATGCAATGCAAAGACTCCACAGGAAGCCTCCTTCACTGGGCAAGTTCTAGCCAAAGTTTAGGTATTCCAATCAGTTATAGGTTGAAAACGTGATGTTTTCTAGCTATTCCTTTCTTTCCCCCTCAAGTGTCTATTTTATAATAGTAGGCAAAGGAAACAAAGGTTCAAAAGACAGCCAAACATCTTAACATTATTTCCCCACTTTTACCCATTCAAACCATGCCTCAATCCTTGTATCCCAGAGCCCCATTGTTCCAAGGTCCTGCTTACATCATTGTTTACCTCTGTCCTATTTAGCCCATGCAAACCTGCCTAACTGTTCTCCCATCTGCCTAGTTCTTCCTTTCCCCTCCCCCTTCTAGTGTATTGCTCCCCTCCTCCCCCCCAGCACCCAGACTATCCTATGTCTATTCCCTACCATGTGCTCCATCTTGGTAACCAGCAAAGATTTCCTTCCCCCCCCCCACCCCTTTTAGTTGTGGGCACTTTTTCTTAATCTTTTATAATAATGGATCTATGCCGTATTTCTCATTTTGTGACTGACTGATTTCACTCAGCATAATGTCCTCAAGGTTCATTCATGTTATGTAGTGGCTTGCTGCTTCCTTGTTATTCTTCAAAGTAGCATAATATTCCATTGTGTGTATGTACCAAAGTTTGTTTATCCATTCTTCCATTGATGGGCATTTAGGCTGTTTCCATCTTTTTGCTATTGTAAATAGTGCTGCTATGAACATTGGTGTACATATATCTACTCGTGTTGTGGCTCATATTTCTTGTGGATAAATACCAAGTATAGGGATTGCTGGATCATAAGGTGTTTCTATTTCCAGCTTTCTGATGAAGTGTCATATTGTTTTCCAGAGTGGTTGGACCATTTTGCAACCCCCCCAGCAATGTAGAAGGGTCCTAGTTTCTCCACATCCTCGCCAGAATTTATTGTCCTCTACTTTTTTGATCTTGGCTGTTATTGCTGGTGTGAGATGATATCTCATTTTTTTGTTTTGTTTTGTTTCGTTTTTAACATAAGGTTTTTATTGTGGATTGAGTGAACGTTTACAGGGCACATCATCAGTTTCACATTCAACCATTTATATAACTTGTTTCATCACATTGATTATAATCTCCTCCATATACCATCAATTAAAACTATTTCTCTATATCCACTTTAGCTTTTTTAAAAAACACAAAAACAAAAAAAAACCCACTGAGGCATATATAATAAATTACATCTCCAAAGGGCACATTCAGCAAGTCTGCTCCTGGCTACCAGCTCTTAGTCCTTCTCTTCTTAGTTGATGAATCTAGAGTCCTCCATGCCCCCATCTCTGCCTCCATCTCTGGCGCTGCTGCTTCTCTAGATAAGGTCCCACATTTTATTTGTGTGATCCTCTCTTGATGGTCCTAGGGTCCTCTGTTTCT
>NW_006408552.1:22922747-22924161 GCF_000296735.1 Chrysochloris asiatica | reverse complement strand
CTTTGGCAAAATCCCTTAGCTTCTGCCTATCCGGGAATGTTTTGATTACACCATAGTATTTGATTGACAGCTTTGCTGGGTAGAGGATTCTTGGGTGGCAGCTTTTTCCTTTCAGAAAAGGGGGGGAATCAGTGTCTTAAAGCTTGTAGCCAATAAGCTTTCAGAGGTGGCAATATCATCCTAACTATGTTTGGCTGCATCACTAACAGTGTACTCAACACGAGTGTGGTGAAAGAGTTTGGGGTAAGGGAGCCTTGTAAAATGGCTGATGTGGATATTAAGGATTTAATCTGCTAACGTGGCATGGCTGCCTCTAAGAATTCTATTTTCCAGCGTCCAGGAGAACCCATTACCAGGAACATCATTGGAAGTGCCGAGAATAGTGCGGATGTGGTAAGAATGAAGATGAATTGTGGAGCACAACTTTCAATAGCTTTACCTGAAATATGGAAAGTGAATTAATGAATCAATGAGCTGGCTTAGTGAGCTGTGCCCCACTGGGAGCTCTGGTATTTAAGTCACATATGCCAAGCAGGCTCTGAGTCAATAAAGGGAAGGATGAGAGCTTGCAGGCTGTGGCTATGTGTGGCTCTGCATGTTAGTCTGAGAAACTTGCCTGGGAAAAGCAGTGGCAGGTTGTGTAGGGTGAGACACAGTCTTGATTGAATTCTGGCTCTGACCTCTGCTAGCCGTGCTACTTCAAAATTCATGTAATCTCTCTAAAGCTCTGTTTTCTCATCTGCAGAAAAGGGGCGATGAACCCACCCAAGGGATCAGTACCAGCTGCCATTCGGTTGATTCTAACTAGCAGTGATCGTACGTGTCTCAGAGCAGAACTGTGGGCTCAAACAGTGCAACAGTTGTGAGGATTGTGCTATGAGTCGAAGCCAGCTCCACAGCACCTGACAATAGCATCTGTACAAAATAGTAACATTTCTTCTGTCCTACAACTTATTTTATTCCCCCTATGGATGTCCAATTGATGGAGCAGCACGTGTTAGAAAGACTGTCCTTTCTCCATTGAATTGTTTCGCTTCTGTGTTCAAAATTAGTTGACCCAACTTGTGTAGGGCTATTTCTGGATTTCTATTTGTTCCACCCAGAAATAGCCCCACACAAGGAGGGTCAACTAATTTTGAACACAGAAGCGAAAACAATTCAACGGAGGAAGGACAGTCTTTCTAACACGTGCTGCTCCCATCAATTGGACATCCATAGGGGGAATAAAATAAGTTGTAGGACAGAAGAAATGTTACTATTTTTTGTAGTAACATTTGAACTATTGGACAGAAAATTTCAAAGATCAGCTCGAGACAATAAAGCCAAATATTACAACAAAATGTGCAAAGATCTGGAATCAGAAAACCAAAAAGGAAGAACACGCTCAGCATTTCTCAAGCTGCGAGAAATGAAG
>NW_006408552.1:22910155-22921947 GCF_000296735.1 Chrysochloris asiatica | reverse complement strand
GAATTGGAGGAAGACTCATTAACAACCTGAGATATGCAGATGATACAACCTTGCTTGCTGAAAGTGAAGAGGACTTAAAACATTTACTGATGAAGATGAAAGACCACAGCCTTTGGTATGGATTACATCTCAATGTAAAGAAAATAAAAATCCTCAGCACTGGACCCATAAGCAACATTCTTATCAATGGAGAAAAGACTGAAGTTGTCAAAGACTCCATTCTCCTTGGATCAGCTATCAACACTCACAGAAGCTGCAGTCAAGAAATCAAACAATGTATTGCATTAGGCAAATCTGCCACACAAAACCTTTTTTAAAGTGTTGAAGAGCAAAGATGTCAGCTTAAAGACTAAGGTGAGCCTGACCAAAGCCATGGTATTTTCAATATCTTCATAAGCATGCAAAAGCTGGACAATGAATAAGGACGATTATAGAAGAATTGATGCTTTTGAGTTATGGTGTTGGAGGAGAATATTGAAAGTGCCATGGGCTGCCAAAAGAATCAATAGATCTGTGTTGGAAGAAGGGCAGCCAGAGTGCTCCTTCTTGGAGGCCAACATGGCCAAACTTCGTCTCTCATACTTTGGACATATTGTCAGGAGGGACCAGTCACCAGAGAAGGATATCATGTTTGGTAAGGTGGAGGGCCAGAGAAAAAGAGGAAGACCTCCAACAAGATGGATTGGCCAGATGCAGCATTGATGGACTCAAGTGTGGCAACAGTAGTGAGGTTAGCCCAGGATCGGGCGGTGTTTCTTTTTGCTGTGCATAAGGTAGCTATGGGTTGGTACTGACTCAGTGGCACCTAACAACAACAACAAGTCTGTTCAACTGATCTATGTGTCTCTCTCTGTCTGCTAATAACACTGTCTCAGTGTGGTGACGACACTTACTTACTGCCATCGAGTTGAGTCCCACTCATCTTTCCAAGGCTGTTAATCTTTACTGGAGCAGAAAGCCTCATCTTTCTACTGAGGAGCAGTTGGTGGGTTTGAACCCCCAACCTTGTAGTTAGCTGTTCAGTGCTTATCATACAGTGCCACCAGGGCTTCTAAGGGTAGTGATAGAGTAAGTCTTCAAAGTGGCTAGTGTGATTCCTCTCATGTTCTTCTGTTTTTCAGAATTATTTTAGCCATTTCCATTCCTTTGCCTTTCCACATAAATTTCATAAGAAACATCTCTTTCGACAAATAGTCTTCAGGGTTTTTGATAGGGTTTGCATTACACTGATGGAACAATTTGGAGAGAATTGGCATCTTTACTCTCTTAGGTCTTCCAATCTATCTCTCCATTTTTTTAGGTCTTTGATTCTTTTAATCAGTGTTTGTAGTTTTCAGCATCTGATTCCTCTAATGCTTTGTTAGATTGATTCCTTAGTATTTCATTTTTTGAGTGATTGCAAGTGATTTTATGTTTTTAACATTGTTCATTACTATTGTTGTTAAGTGCCGTCAAGTTGGTTCTGACTCATATTGACCCTGTATAGCGTTTCCAAGGAGTGACTGGTGAGTTTGAACCGTCGAACTTGCAGGTCAAACTGAATTGTGGTTCAGTGCTTATCCTGTAGCACCATGTCATTACTGGTATACAGAAAAACAGTTGATCTCTGTTGATCTTATACCCCACAACTTTGCTGAACTAATTTGTTAGTTTTAAGAGGTTTTTTTATTTATATGTATTTCTTTGATTTTTTTTTTATTTTTTACATAGCTAACTACACCATCTGGAAGTACATATAAACATGCCTGTTGTCAGTGAGTTGATTCAATACATGGCAACTGCATGTATTACAGAGAGGACTGCTCCAGAGAGTTTTCTAGGTCATAATCTGGCTGTAGGATCAGCACAGGACTGTGAACCACAGGGTCAGCCGTTCAAACCCACCAACTGATCCTAGGAAACCCTATAGAGGGTCGTTAGGAGTTGGATCCAACTTGATGACACTTAACAGCAACAACAGTCTTGGTAGAAGCGGATCAATAGACCTTTCTTCCGCAGTGCTGCTGGGTGGGTTTGTATCACCAACCTTTCAGTTAATAGCTGAAAGCCAACTGCTTATGCCACCAGAGACCTCATCTGCAAATTCAGAAAACTTTATTTCATATTTTCTAGTGTGTATTCTGGAATTTATTGTTCCATCTGTAGGCCCAGTCGACTGGAAAGGGAGGTAGATGGGAGCCTGTCTGTCACAAGGGCCTGCTGCATACTGTCTGTGCGGGGGTGTGAGTTCAGATCTTTAATGGTTAACAGATTGTGATGTGGGACTTTCTGCTATTTAAACATATCGGAAATTGTACATTTAAAAATGTTTCTAGACCTTTCAGGTCACACATAATACACCTGTGGGCAACCTGGCACAAAACAGGTGTTGTGTAAACTGAAGCATCTGCCCCTCCTGCCCAGGGCCTCAGGTGGGCAGGGCTTGACTATGTGGGGAAAGCTGCCAGTGTGTTCCAGATCTCCAGGATGGACAAGAAGGATGTTCAGGGCTGTCTTGGGAGCTCTTGTGGCCTGGAACGATTGGGCTAGGTGCTGCACTTTCTTCTCGGCAGGCAGCAGTAAGTCTGTGTCTCCGGGAGGTGAGGCAGGTGGCTGCAGACAATGGGTAACAAGGACTGATGATGAGGGTGGTGGAATCAGGAGCTGGGAGAAACTGCAGACAGTACTTGGTGGTCTGGGTGACAACACGGGAGATGTGATCAAGGGCAATGAGTGAGCCTGACCATCTATGATACACTGAGAATTACGCTAGGTCCCTCCCTCTCAGCCTTCCATTCAGTCACCTCGTATTTATTTAGCAGCTACTCTCTGCCTTGCTAGGCATTCCCCTCTCATTTAGTCTGTACACATTCCTCTCTGACAAGCCTCATCTCTTCAGTTTCACACAGGAGGGAGCTGAGTCTCGGAGAAGTCAAGTGACTTGCCTGTGGTCCCATATCTGTCTGACTTAGAGAGTCCACATGCACTTTGACCCTTTGCTGCATGCTGGCAACTTTGCTTCCAAGAGCTCTGATATGGTGAGCAGTAGAGTCCAGGTAACTGTTGGATCCATAAATCAGGCAGACTCTAGGCTCAGTACCTATAAAATGACCTGGGACCCATCTCCTTCTGTAATTCATCTACAAAGGGACACGAAGGAATCAGGCAGTGTCTTAGGGTCTTAATTGTAGCCTCTGATTCATACGACTAAGGAGCACTGGTAGCTGCGTAGTGGTTACGAATCAGGCTGCGAACCTCAAGGGCAGCAGTTCGAAACCCCCAGCTGTTCCATGGGAGAAAGATGAGGCTTTCTGCTCCCGTAAAGATTTACCATGGCAAGTAACAACAACAACAACAACAACAACAACAATTCATACAAATGGTAGTGAAGCTTTGATATAGGGTCAAAGAAGGCTTTGCCCATGGGCCAGGATGGAAGATTTCACTCCAATGCCTACCAGGTGGGGTGGCGAGTTGCTGGGCTGTGCCCCACTTAAGTGAGATGTGACTGATAGGGGAGCCTGCCTTGCAGAGAGATGGCACTAGGGATTTGGCAAGGAGGCTCTGGGGAGAGACATCCTGCACACTCTCCTACTCTTCATCCTTCTTATTTCAAGCTGCTTCCTCACGGATGGCTAAGTGAACAGGAGGAACTCAAGGGAGGAAAATGGCTTCAGGGAGAGTCTATTAATCAGAACTTTCTGGATTACAAGTGACAGAAACTCCAACTCTAACTGACTTAAGAAAAAAAAAAAGAAGAAGAAGAAGACAGAGAAAACGAATTAATTGCTTTCATAGCCAAAAGCTCCAGGGGGTAGAATCCTGCCTTCAGGCATAGCTAGATCCAGAAGCTCAAACAATGTCTCCAGAATGCGTCTCCATCTGTCATCTCTGCTTCTCTTTGTACTCAGGTTTTATCATGGCTTTCGGTAACTCTAGGGTCATATCAGCTTTAATTTCAATAGGCCTGTGAGCAGACCTCACTTTGCCCTAGTGGTTCCAACAAATGTCCTGGAAATTGAGTCTTATTGGCCTGGATTTGTTCATCTGCCTGTCTCTGAGCCCATCACTGGCCAGAAAGGCCTGGAATGAGCTGATTGGCCAGGCCTGGGCCATATGCCCTCCATTGGCTCTGGTGGGGAGGAAGGAGGTCTGCTGCATTTGAGTCACATGACCTGAGAGAGGACAGGAAATGGGGATGGTGTTACTTGCAAAAACACATGCTAGACAAGCTCTTTTGGTTCTATAGATAGTGGGCATTTCATCAGACTCACAAGGGACTGGAAATTTGAAAATGTTGAGGGATGTAGGGAGAACATTTGCTCCTTGTCTCTTCACTCTGCACATTGTATTTTATTTTTCATGCTTTCTGCAGACAGGCTTTCTCTGCCTTTGTGTACATCATCATCTTACAGGTTCCTATCACATCCCTCCCTCCTTGTGATGAGCTGTATTGGCAAGTGGTGAGTTTCAGTTCCTGGGAGGTTACAAAATCTCTGTTGTAGTCTGCCCAGTAGTCATTGACACTCTTCCAGTAGCAGCTCTTTGATATTCCTTTGGGAAACTTCTCTCCCCTGCCCTTCAACACTGAATCCATGTATTTCTGGTAGGACTCTCCCTCCACCAACATCTCAGCTCCAGGAATGAGCCTGTGGCCCAGGGTATTCCAATCAGCATGTTCTAGCTCCTGACCACTAGGAATATTTTAGGGATGGTCACATAAAGACCAATGAGAGTCTGACTTGGGACCTTTGCTGGGACTTTGGAGAAAGAGGTACTCTGTGTTGGATTTGCAGAGTCTAACCGACTGGATGGCAACTAACAACAACAATAATGACATGCTGAGTTGTAGAGGTGGTAGGATGCTAGCCTAGAACTGCTAGGGGTCACCAAAGCCATTAAAGAGTAAAGCCAACATGTGTGGAAGCAGAGAGTGAAGGTTACAAACAAGATCATCAGTTTTACATTCAAATCATACAGTTTGTTGATCTCAATGATTGTACTACTCTCCATGTAACGACAATTAACCCACTGTGATTCCTATTTCCATTCTACCATCCCCTCTTAACTTTGTCCTTAGGTAAATGTTGCCCATTTGATCTTGAATGATTGAACATTCCATGGTGAGCATACCTTACTAGTGTTTTAGTCCCTCCTATGTGGCACTGTGGGTTAATGTGCCAGACTGCAAAGCCATTTGAACCGCAAAGTCGGCAGTTCAAGCTCACCAGCTGCTCCTTGGAAATCCTATATAGTCACTATGGGTTAGAACTGACTCTATGGCACTTGACAACAACAATCAGTACCTTAATGAACTCTGGGAGTATTAGAGCCAGGCTGCTAGTCTCACGGTCAGCAGTTCAAAACTACCAGCATTTTTGCAGGAGAAAGACGAGGCTTTCTATTCCCGTAAAAATTTCCAGCTTCAGAAACCCTATGCAGGGTCGCTATGAATTGGGACCGACTTGACAACACTTAACAACAACAACAACAACAAATGAGTCGGAACCAACTCCGTGACACATAACCACCACCACCAATACATAGCTTAATGCGAAGACAACAAAATCCTCACAGCTGGACTAATATATAACATCATGATAAGTGGGGAAAAGATTGAAGTTGTTGAAGATTTAATTTTGCTTGAGTCCACAGTCCAAGCAGCAGGCACAAAAATCAAACGACATATAGGCAAATCTACTGCATGAGACTGCTTTGAAGTGTTCAAAAGCAAAGAGATCAGTTTGAGGACTAAAGTGTGTCTGACCCAAGCCATGGTATTTTCAGTAGCTTCATACGCATGTGAAAGTTGGACAGTGAGTAAGGAGGAACATGAAAGAATTGATGCATTTGAGTTGTTGTGTTGGAGAAAAATACTGAAGGTACCATGGACTTCCAGAGAACAAGCAGGTTGGTATTATTAGAAGAAGTACAGCTGAGTGCTCCTTAGAAGCCAGGATGGTGAAACTTTGTCTCTCATACTTTGGACATGTTATCAGGAGGGACCAGTTCCTGGAGAAGGACATCATGCTTGGCAAAATGGAGGGTCAGTGAAAAAGAGAAAGACCCCCTCCCCCCCAGTGGGATGGATTGACACCTTGGCCAGCAGCAGTGGACTCAAGCTTAACAATCATTGTGAGGACGGTGCAGGACAGGACAGAGCTTCGTTCTGTTGTGCATTGTATCGCGGAATCAGAACTGACTCGAAGATACCCACCACCACCACCAATGCAGTCCTACTTTGCTGAAGTCTGTTTGAGATGGACTTCTATCTTCTGAAGTCAGGAGCCATACAGCTATAGAAAGGAGAGCTGATTGACCCATTTTACAGCTTGTGGGTGTGCGTATGTCAGAACCATAGCTAGGAGAGAGGGAAATTTTCAGGAAGGGGGCTTGTAGGCTTAGCCAGGCTGGCTGGTTTTGATGACTGAGTGACTTGCAGAGTAACTATGTTGAGATGGTCAGGAAATGGTTAGAGAGGTGGTGGAAGGACTGCCCATTCAGGAAGTCAGGGAGATGCAGAGTTGGGTGCATAGCCAGGGTTTAAAGAGACTGCGGCTCAGTGGCAAGTAAGCCATCAAAGTTTCCTACAGACACATGTGGCCCTCCTGCCAGGGCAGTGACACTTCATCCTCCAGTGCTGGTGAGTGATGGCCAGGTCTCTACTGGAAATATGCAACACAAGACCCAAGGTGTGGAGAGCTTAGTATGTGCCAAGAGTGTTGTACATGTTACCTTTAATCTTTTAATAATTCATGTAAGGCACGTAAGAATTGATGTCTCCATTTCACAGGTGAGAAAACTGAGGCAGAGATGGGAGGAAACTCCTTTAGCTCATCCAACTGAACACCATGCTCTTTCCTATCCTCTACTCTAGACTACATAGAATGGGTCTTAGAGATGGATCCTATGTCCCCAAATTGTGCATTAGGTTTGGGGAGACAGAAGAGTGTAGCTGGTTAGGGTTCCAGGCTTGAGTTGATTTCCTGGATTCAAATCCTGACTGATACTACTTGGATTATCTTGGATAAATTTTGTGACCTCTCTGAGCCCCAGGTTTTTCCAAGATTGACATTTTAGTGGGCTACCTTCCTCCTAGGACTGCGGTGAAGGTTAAGGGAGATAATGTATATAAAGCATGTGAAAACAGTTTTTTCTTCTTTTTTTTTTTTGTGTGTGTGCATGGAGCAGATTCCAATTCGTAGCAACCTTATATGTTTCAGTGTATGACTGTGCTCCATAAGGTTTTCAGTGACTGAGTTTTCAGGTATTTACTCCAGGTCTTTCTTCTGAGATACCTCTGGATGGCCTGGAACCTCCAGCCTGTGGGTTAGCAACTGATCACATGAAGCTCACCATTTGTACAACCCATGGATGTCACATGACCCCACTTAGCCATGGAAATCACTCAACAGATGTTAACTTACATTATCACTGACCAGGAAGGATTGCTTCAGGAAGGGATGATTGGAGAAAGTAGGTGAGGATTGAGGAACATCCATGGGACTTGATGGAATCCATTTTTTGTTCATAAAATATGCACCCCACCCCTTGGTGTTAGGCTGGGTTATGGAGTTGCTCTGGCCAGTGGGATATAGACTATAGTCACACAACATGGTGTTCTGAGCCTGCGCCCAGTGCCACCCTCCCCCATCTGCCTCTTCTAGTATCACACCAAACCGAATATTGGTGGTGGTGGTGTGCCATGGAGTCAGTTCCAAGTCATAGTGACCCAGCATATGGTTTCCAAGGCTGTGATTCTGTATAGGAGCAAAAAGCCTTATCCATCTTTCTTCTGCAGAACAGCTGGTAGTTTCGAACTTCTGACCTTGAGGTTAGTAGCTCGACTTGTAAGCACTATGCTACCAGACTCCTTAACAGAATATTAGTCATGTTTATTATCCATTTTAATCATAGACTCATGTTTATTAATATAGTTGTAAATTGCTTCAATGTAACATGCCTTCAATTGTATTAATACTAACAACAAAATTGGTGTTGAAAATCTGCATGGAATCACATTATCACTTGCAACATTATTAGTAAATGAGTAGAAGCCTTTTTTTTTTAATCCTCTTCCTTTAATTACTACTTCCTTCTCAAAGAAGTTATTGCTATAGATTCATAAGTACTGATTACCACAACATTGTAGCTAAAATGCCAGAAAAATTAAGACAAAATCAGCGACTATAAAAACACTAGCAGTAGTAAGAACATCAGCTGCTCTCGTAGTGCTTACAGATGAAGCCATGTGCTTTGAAGTATCATTGTAGTTGGGGACTAATGAGATCACATTCAGACTCAAACTCACTGCCAACAAGTTGGTACCAACCCATGGTGACCCTGTATAAGGTTTCCAAGGTTATAAATCTTTACTGGAGTTGGAAGCCTCATCTTTTTCCCTTGGAGTGACTGGTGGGTTTGAACTCCCGACCTTGTGGTTAGAAGTCCAGTGCTTATCCTACAGCACTACTGGGGACCCTGGAGCACCTTGTTGTTGTTGTTGTTGTTACATGCCATAGAGTTGGTTCTGACTCATAGCAACCCTATTAAGGGTTTCCAAGGAGTGGCTGATGAATTTGAACCACTGACCTTGTGATCTGTGCTTTACCCCACAGTGCGCCCCCAGGGAGCACATTAGAAGGTTCAAAAAATAAATTAGCATAGTTTTAGCCTGGTAGGTATACTAATACACGTAAGTGAAACTTATAAAAAATATTTTTAACGTTATAACTAACTACAGGGCTTCTTTTATAAAAAAGATTAAATTTCTTCTGAAACAATGCACAAAAATCTTATATCCAGTGATTCTTGGTGTCCGCCTCTCTCCCAGTGCCACCCGGTGTGGTATGTATCTGTACTTCCCTAGTACACTAGCCCTGAAGATGCCGGGATCTTTTAACATAAGCTATTAGAGAAACTTCCCCAGCTCGTCATTGCGTGTCTCCACATTGGGTTCACACATGAGACTCCTGGAGCTGAGCTGCGCCAACCAATCTGCAGCCCTGGGAATGCAGGGAGAATGGGGTTAAGCTGTTGGCTTTGGTGTGGTTTGTTCTACAGATCAGTTAACAGTACCTGGTACCTAGATTGGTGTATGTATGTCTGCTCAGTCCCTCTCCCATTCGTGGCTCACGTGAAGCCTCCCACCTTTGCTCTCCCAGCCCCCATAGTCTCTTACCACCAACTGAAAGCACTGCTTCTTGTTGTTGAGTTGACTTCGACTTCTGGTGACCTTTTATGTAGTAGAACAAGACATTGCTCAGAAAGAGCCGCCCCTCAGTGCTTAGAATAAAATTCAGTTGTAGCATAGTGATTTATGGGTTGGGCTGCTAACTTCATGGTCAGCAGTTCAAAACTACCAGCAGTTCTGTGGGAGAAAGATGAGGCTTTCTGCTCCTGTAAAGATTTACAGCTTCAGAAACACTATGTAGGGTCACCATGAGTTGGAACTGACTCCTCGGCACCACCCAAGGACCGTTTGAGATCTGGTCCCCAGCTAGCTCTATGACCGTAATTTCTTCTACTTCTCCTAATTCTACTGCTTTGAAAACAATGACTGAATTTGAGGGGGGCGGGGTGGAAGCCAGTGACCATGTTGGGATCTCTCTGAATGGACATGGTGGCTGCCGGTAAGGGGAAGGTTGCCATTAATTCATCTCTCTGTTCATAAGCCAGTTTCTTTATATCTTGCTGTGGGAGATGTATACCTGGGACCCCTGCTCCCTTTACTTCAGGATTCTGGTGACTCGTTTTTAAAACAATAGTATTATGTTTTGGATGAAGGTTTACCCAGCAGTTTAGAGTCCCATTCCACACCTTGGTGACATTCTTCACACTCTCATTCTATTAGTACTTTGGTGACTCAGGTTCTGCATCTAATTTCTTTGGCCTAAATCCTTTCTAGAGGGAGGGCCTGGGAAAGGAAGACCATTGGTGATGGGCACTGAGGGGATTCACAGTTGGATAATAGTGAGCCTTCTTTACCTATCCACCCAGGAGAATGAGCCAGGCCTCAAAAGTCCCCCGCAAGGGAGCTTCATCCAGCAAGGTAGCGTCGTGAAAGGGCCAGAAGTTCCAAGTTGAATTTGCTGAGTGGTCTTGGGTCAGGCACAATCTCTCTGGAGATCAGTTTCTTCTTCTGTAGAGTGTGTCTGAGGAGTGAGTTCTAGTAACCCTATGTGTAACCTTTATTGAGCTACAAACTCCTCGGAGACTCTTATGCAAGCATGGATTATCACCCCAGACAGAGGTATGTGGGCATCTACTGCTCCATGTACAACTACAATCTTATATAGAAAAATAGGGAGCTGCGGAAGACCTGAAAGCTTTTTAAGGGCTATGGTTAACAGCATGGGCTCTTGGTGTAGCACTGTAGGATCAGCACTGGACTGTGAACCACAGTGTCAGAAGTTTAAACCCATCAGCTACTCCTTGGAAACCCAATACAGGGTCACAATGAGTCAGAACCAACTCGGCAGCACTTAACACATAACGACAATGGTTAAGAGCTTCTGTAATTCCTGAAGGCGTTGGGGCTATAGGAAAGCGATCTGGAGACAGTCTGAGTGAGAGTGACTTTTGCATATACCACTTACTGTGTGACCTTGGCCAAGTTACTTGATCTCTCTGTGCCTCCATGTCCTCGTCTATAAAATGACAGTGTTAAGGATACTACCCACTCAAGAGGGATCAGGGAGCATGTGGGCAAAGGCTCCCTTATTCAGCTCTCCCAGCTCCCGTTGGCTGTACCATCAGTCATCTGCTCCAGCCCCTCTGGACAGGCTCTTCTTGCTCCTGCTGTCCTTCACCACAGACTCTGCAGCTGGTCCCCCTCCAGGCCTGCCTCTGCTGGCTCCGCTCTTGGCCCCTCTGGGCTTTTCGCTGTATTCAGTGTTACCGCTTTTTTAAAGGGTCTTTGTCTCTTTTCTTGCTTGTCTCTTTCTTCTGCCTGCTACTTCTCTTCCTGCTTCTTTCAGTCTGGGAACCTAGGTGGTGTTGGCTGCATACATACACAGCCCCTTGTCATTTTCAAGGCATGGTTCTTCCAAACTGGGGCCACAAACTAGTAATGCTCCCTTAGTACACCCAGGTACTTCATTTGCATAGTAAACTACAGATACTTCATTTGCATAGTTTGTTGTCTGGTCTCTGCAGGTGCATACCAGTCACAAGGCAAGCTGTGGCCCAGGACCAGACAAAAACTATCAAACCATAAGTGGTTTGTAGCTTACCCAGGAATGCCAGTAAACTTGGGAAAAAGTAACAAAACCTCTGGAGTAGAAAACAAGGGCAAAGATAACTTCAGGGTTTTGTTGTTAAGTGCCACTGAATTTGTTCTGACTCATAGTGACCCTGTATCAGGTTTCCAAGGAGTGGCTGGTGGGCTTGAACTGTTGACCTTGTGGCTAGTAGTCCAGTGCATACCTTACAGCACCATACCAGAATTCAGACTTTAGGGGAAAAAAATCTTAAGATTGTTTTTCAGAAATTTAAGGCAGAAGGCCATATAAAGGAACTCATTTCACCACAGGATTGATTATAAGGTAACAGTCTGCAGCCAAGCTTGGGGGTAATGCAGGAAGGGGCAGCAGTTTGGTCTGCTGTGCATGGGATTGGCACAAGTCAGGTGTTGACAGGTGTAGTTAACAACAACAGCAATATGTTGTTGTTGTTGTTAGGTGCCATCGAGTCGGTACTGACCCATAGCGACCTTATGCACAGCAGTATGAAACACTGCCCGATCCTGGGCCAACCTCACTACTGTTGCCACGCTTGAGTCCATCGATGCTGCCAAGTGGCCAATCCATCTC
>NW_006408552.1:22905053-22908406 GCF_000296735.1 Chrysochloris asiatica | reverse complement strand
ATGTATGATGTTCTTGATGTCATCCCACAATTCCTCTACTTTTCGGTCTTTAGTGTGTAATGTATCAAATCTGTTCTTCAGATGATCGCTAAATTCAGGTGGGATATATTCAAGGTCATATTTTGGCTCTTGTGGACTTGTTTTCATTTTCTTCAGCTTCAGTTTGAATTTGTATACGAACAATTGATGGTCTGTTCCACAATCTGCCCCTGGCCTTGTTTTCACTGATGATATGGAGCTTTTCCATAGTCTCTTTCTGCAGGTGTAGCCAATTTGATTTCTGTGTATTCCATCTGGTGAGGTCCATGTGTACAGTCAGTCATCTGTTATGCTGTCTTAAGAAGGTATTGGAAATGAACAAATCATTGATTTTGCAGAATTTTATCATGCATTCTACAACATCATTTCTATCACCAAGGCCATATTTTCCAACTACTGATCCTTCCTCTTTGATCTCAACCTTTGCATTCCAATCACCAGTAATGATCAATACATCTTGATTGCATGTTTGATCAATTTCAGATAGAAGAAGTTGGTAGAATTCTTCTATTTCATCCTCACTGGCTTTAGTGGTTGGTGCATATATTTGAATAATAGTGGTATTAACTGGGCTTCTCTGTAGATGCGTGGATATTATCCTATCACAGACAGCGTTGTACCTCATGACTGATCTGGATATGTTCCTTTTTGACAAATAATGCAACACCATTCCTCTTCAATTTGTCATTCCCAGCATAGTAAACCATGTGGTTGTCAGGTTCAAAATAGCCAATACCAGTCCATTTCATCTCAATAGTGCCTAATATAAGGAGCTCTGGTAGCATAGTGGTTACGAGTCAGGCTGCCAATCTCCAGGTCAGCAGTTCGAAACTATCTGCAGTTCCATGGGAGAAAGATGAGGCATTCTGCTTCCGTAAAGATTTACAGCCTTGGAAACCCCGTGCAGGGTCATTATGAGTCGGAACTGACTCCATGGTACTTACCAACAACAGTGCCTAAGATAACGATGTTTATGTGTTCCATTTCATTGAAAACTTTCAATTTTCCCAGATTCATACCTCGTACATTCCATATTCTGATTTTCAGTGGATGTTTACAGCTGTTTCTCTTCATTTTGAGGTGTGACCCATCAGTAAATGAAGGTCCCACAGGCTTTATTCCATTTGCGTCATTATGGTCAACTCTACTTTGAGGAGACAGCTCTTCCCCAGTCACATTTTGAGTGCCTTCCAACCTGGGGGGCTCATTTTCCAGAAGTATATCTGACATTGTTTCTCTGCTATTCATAAGGTTTTCAGTGACTAAATGTTTGGAAGTAGTTCGTCACTCTTTCTTCCTAGTCTGTCTTTGTCTGGAAGCTCATCTGAAACCTGTCCACCATGGGTGACCCTGCTGGTTATTTAAAATACCGGTGGCATAGCTTTCAGAATCACAGCAACTCACAAGCCACCACAGTACGACAAACTGACAGATATGTGGTGGAACAACAATATAGGATGAGGAAATTGAGGTTTATTAAAGTTAAGTAAGGTTCAGTCAAGGCTTGGGTGCAAAACTAGACAATGAGCAAGATGTAAAGCCCACATCCTATTGCCATTCATAGATCTCACAGCCTAGAGTGGAGCAGAGATAGTTACATATGCAAATCATAGTGTGATCAATACTATAAGAAGGGTGTGATAGATAGATTGATAGTGCCCTTACATAGCAAAACGGACTTTGCAGATGTGATCAAGAATCTTGAGGTAGGGCAATTTCCCTGACTTACTAAGATGGTGGTGGTGGTGCTTAAGTGCCGTGGAGTTGGTTCTGACTCATAGCGACCCTGTACAGGATTTCCGAGGCTGTAAATCTTTATGGGAGCAGAAAGTCTCATCTTTCTCCAGCAGAAGATAGGCCCAATATCATCACAAGAGTCTTCACAAGAGGGAACCAGGAGGTTCAGAATTAGAGATTAGGAAACAGATGTGGTGACAGGAGATGCTGGCTTGAGTATGGAAGAAGGGACCATAGGATAGGAATGCAGGTGACCTTTAGAAGCTGAAACAAACAAGGAAACTGAGGAAACAAAGTCTCTTCTCAGGATGTATGCCTGCCGACACTTTGATTTGCCCTAGTGAGACCCTACTTTGGACTTCTGACGTCCACAACTGTGAAAGAATACATTTATGTTGTTTGAAGCCATGTGGTAATTAACGATGGCATCCATGGGACACTAATAGAGGTGGTATGTCCACAGTGCTAGGCAATGCAAGAGTCTACTTAAGAGGTGTCTCAGATCTTCCCATTAGGAGGCAGTTTCAAACATTTTGCTAAGAAATTTCCTTGAAATCATGGAGTCCATAGGCACATTTCTTACTTTCCATGTTAATGAAGACAAGAGTGTTGCGAGGCTTTCTGTCACTATATGACATGAATCCCCTTTCACCAGCTTCCAGTAGCATTTTTTGTTTTCTTTTGAACCCTCATCACAGCATCCTCAACATCTAGATTTGTACATCTGTTCAAGGCAATTTTAGGCTTTCTCTAACTTACTCATTGCAGTCCTAGTGTGGCACTGTGGGTTAATGTGTTGGATTGCAAAGTCACAACATCGGCTGTTCACGCTTACCAGCTGCTCCTTGGAAGCCCTATACAGGGTCACTATGGGACGGAACCTACTTGTCGGCACTTAACCACAACAACAAAACTTGCTCATTAATATCCCAGCCACACCCACATTTTTATATATTTGCTATGTAGTACCCCACTTCTGGTGTGGCACTGCAGGTTAATGCACTGGATTGCAAGGTCAGTTTGAATCACAAGGTTGGAAGTTCAATCTCAGTAGCCACTTCTTGGAAACCATATATAGGATCACTATGAGTCAGAACCAACTCGATGGCATTTAACAAAAAAACCACAACTCAACTTCCTGAAGACAGGAAGAATTACTGATGCATTCGTTCAAATTATGGTGTTGGCAAAGAACATTGAATATACCATGGGGTGCTAGCAGATCAGTCTTAGCAAAAATACAACTGGAAAATTCCTTAGAAGTGAGGATAGTGACACTTCATCCTGGTTACTTTGGATATGTCATCAGTAAACACCAAGTGCTAGAAAAGGACACCATGTTTGATAAAAGTACTGGTTCAGTGAAAATGAGGGAAACCATTAATAGGACAGACTGACACAAGAGTTGTAACAGTGGGCTTAAATACACCAGCGATAATGGAAGTGGCACAGAACCAGGCAAATTTTTGTTGTTCTGTTAGCCATGGGGTACAAATAATCATAGAGATGTTTTGTCATCCATGGGATACCAGTGATCAGGGAGATGCTCTGTCATCCATGGGGTACCAGTGATCAGG
>NW_006408552.1:22868376-22904868 GCF_000296735.1 Chrysochloris asiatica | reverse complement strand
TCTGTCATCCATGGGGTACCAGTGATCATGGAGATGCTCTGTCATCCATGGGGTATCAATGATAATGGTAATTTTCTGTCACCCTGTGTGGTGTTGTGGGTTAATGTGCTGGATTGCAAAGTCGGTTTGGACCACAAGATTGGTGGTTCAAGTTCCCCAGCCACTCCTAGAAAACCCCATACAGGGTCACTGTGGGTCAGAACTGACTCAACAGCACTTAACAACAACCACATGTAACCATCATGTGTAACAACTAGCAAACAATAACACCCCCACTTCCTGGTACCATTTATTATCTGACAGTTGCTGTGTCCTCTGCCCAAGTCTCTCCAAGATTACAGTGCAGGTCTGGGTTGGGGCTGTGGTCCCTTCAGGCTTGACTGTGGAGAACCCACTTCTAGGATCACTAATAAGGCTGCTGTCAGACCCAAGTCTGCACTGGCTGTTGTCAGAGATAGTGGACAAGACCTGGCTGTTTTTGTTTTTGTTTTTCTAGGGCAAGGGCTCCAAGAGATGGAGAATGAGACAAGACTGGGAGGAGAGGGCTTAGGCTTTTGGAGCCTAGTCTCAGAAGTGACATCCCATCACGCTGCTGGAAATCTGTTTATTAGAAACTAGTCACTATGTATAGCACACACTCAAGGCAAGAAGATGAGCCCTAGTAACTATCTCATGGGCTCCGTATCACGAGAGGCACAGCTAGAGTGATGAGGAGGTCACAGAGGGGTTGATATGACTGTTGTGTCCCAGTTCACAGATGAAGAAACTGAGGGAAAGCAAGATTAATACATGCCTGAGACCACTCAGCTAACAAGAGGCAGACCAGGGTTTGCAGCAGGTAGCCTGACTCTTGAGCTGTGCTTCCTAACCACCACACTGTCCTGACTCTGTCTGTCCTGCTGCTCAACTTTCACATCATTCTGTTTTCCTCATCTTTCTCCCTTCCTCTGCTCTCCCCTCCTTTGAAATGTCTGCCTTTCAGTTTGTCTTTCTCCTTGTGTTCTCTGTTTTGCCTGTGATGACTCCATCATACTGTGTCTGCCTCTTGTGGTCTTGGGTGCTTCTTTCCTCATTTTTACCCATCCAACAAGCCTGTATTAAGCACCTACTATAATCCTGCATCTCTGTTACCCTGCCTTATTTTCAGTCTTCATCTCTCCCTTTTTGTGAGCATATCTTTGTGCATCTCCATCTGTAATTCCTCTAGACTATGCCCATGTCCCTCCTCTCAGGCCATAGTGAGCCGTCTCTGGATTTATCCAGTCTGGGTGACAATTTTGATTATCTGTGATGTTATTATTTGTTAATCGTTATCTTTATACTAACATAAAAACAATGGAATTCACCCTTCCCGGTGGATGGTGGCCTACCAGCCTTGTCTGCTGGCAAACAGACTGATGGAACCTCCTAGCTTCTATTCATCAGACCTCAATACTCATCTCCTTCAGAGACTGCCAGTTCCAATGTTACAATCACAGCAATATTAGAATAACAACTTAAAACCAATCATTTTTATGGGGACACACACAGTATAAAAAGACCTGCCTATCTGAGGACACAAATAACATCAGCAGCTATTGCCTCATAAAGCTGTCAGTTAGAGAAACATCTTGGGAAGTCCTTGAACACCATTGCCTGATTTTAACCAGAAGAGAGAGAGAGCACTTTAAGCATCATTTTTCATGGTGGTCTGGGGGAAAAATGGGAATGATCAGTTCCCTGGGAGCCAATGGATTGAGTTAAGTGACTCAGGTCTGGCCCCAAGTGACCCTTGGCATAGATCTCTAAATTATGGAGCAGGCTTTGTGGGAGATATGGACAAGGGGCATCCAGGAGGCAGTTACTGGCATGACCAACGTCCTTGGGTTCATATTCTAGATTAGCTTCCCCTGAAAGAAACCATGACATGGAGTTTTGTGTGAAAGATTTATTTAGGGAAAGTCAGTAGTGGAGTGAAGCAGCGAGATAGGAGAGTGAGAAGGCCAAGGTTGGCTGTGGCATCAAGTAAGGTCCCAGGTAGAACACCATGGAAACAGTAAGGTGGGAATTATCCTGATAGTGGAAAGACAGCCAGAACAGTTATTCCCCTGTTCCCATTAGTCATTGGTGAAGGGCTGGATTCCCAGCTTTTTGGACTGTTAATGTGCCCAGGCCAAGCAGCTGTGGTGAGGATTAAAGGGCTGTGAAGGCTTTGACTTGGTCAGGCTTCTCAGTGGTTTAGAACTTAAGATGTAGTTCTCATGCTTATGATGGGATCGTACACCCCATGAGGCTATCTGATGTGATCAGTGCTGATCTGATGTAATTACCTTATGTGTTGTAAATCTTCACCTCTATGAGTTAATAAGGCCAGGTGCAATCTGCAGGATTGGGCTGTATCTTGACTCAATCTCCTTTGAGATATGAAAGGAGAGAGAGGTGAGCAGAGCTCTGAGGGACCTACTACCACCAAGATACTGAAAAGTTGGTGGTTTGAACCCACCAGCCGCTCAGTGGGCGAAAGAATCTGGCAATTTGCTTCCATAAAGAGTACAGCCTAGGAAACCCTAAGGGACAGTTCTACTCTGTCATATAGGGTTGCTATGAGTCAAAATTGACTTGATGGCACTCAGCAACAACAACATTATAACTATTATCAGAAATGACAGCCCCTTGATGCTCTATGCTGGCTAGGCCTTGTTGATTCTGGGTGTCACATTCTAAAAGTGATATGAAAGTTGCCTTTATTGTGAAGGTTTAATTAGCACTAAATGCATAAATAAAGTGTAACCCATAAATATTGTTCAGAAAAAGCATACATTCATATGGATAAGATAAAGTTTAGAAAATTCTTCATCTATTCTCTGTCTTAGATGATTATACCATAAGCATTATGCTGTGAATTCTTCACCAGTTAAAGAAGTTCCCTTTCATTCACAACACCCTTCAGTGATTGGAGATCAGGACCTCCAGCCCAGGGGAAAGCTCTGATTATTTATTTTTTAAAGTTTTTATTGTGAACTGAATGATAGTTTACATGGGAGAACATCAGTTTGCACTCATAGTTTCATTGCAGTGATTACAATCTCCTCCATGCATCATCATTCAACAGTATTTGCTTCTGTTCCCTCTTTTTTTTTTGGAGGGGGGCGAGATGTACTATATAATAATTTAAACAGCCAAAGGGCACATACTGCAAGCCTGCCTCCTGGCTGCTAGCACCCAGTCCCTCTCTTTCCATGAGTCTAGAGTTCTCAGCTGCTCTCTCTTGCTATGTGCTCATCTCTGCCTTCATCACTGGTGTTACTGCTTCTCTGGACAGGGTCCCACATTCCACTTGTGCTCTTTCCCTTGATGGTCCTAGGGTCCTCTGTTCCTGGACTGTAATATTAGCCACTCCCCCTTTTTGTTATAGAATTTCTACCTTTCCAGTTGTGGCAGTTGTAATTAGTCATGACAACAATTACTCACTATTGAATCTTAGCCCCATCTTTTTTCACCAGAACTGTCTAGACATGATGAAAACTATTCAGTGGAGATTCTGCCTTGCCCCACATATTCCAAACCTAAATGTCCTCTTGAAAACTTGTAAGCCAGTCACTTTGTGCCTTTATTGCCCCCTCATTTTAGGTAGCTAAGAAGCTCTGGTAGCGTAGTGGTTACGAATCGGGCTGCTAACCTCAAGGTTGGCAGTTCGAAACTACCAGCTGTTCCACAGGAAAAAGATGAGGCTTTCTGCTCCCATAAAGATTTACAGCCTTGGAAACCCTGTGCAGGGTCACTATGAGTTGGAACCAACTCCATGGTACTTAATAATAACAACAACAATGTCTAAATTGCCCATCCCTATCAACCCTGTATACAGAAGGGATAGTATTGATACTTGATGTGAAGACACCTTCCCTCTCAGTTGGTATTTTGAGCTACTACATCTATAAGTATAGGTCAAGTTCATCTGATTATATTTTGTCCATCAACACAACCTCTCTATACAGTGATTGGTTCAAACCTGGGATGCAACCTGTTAGGCCAATGAGATGGTAACTGATCTTGGCTGGAGGTTTCTGGGAAGAGCTATAGGAGACATCTCACCTCCCCACTGCCTCTAGTGTGAGGAAACTTCTGGAAACAGCTGGCCATCATGTTATCATCACAAGGGGATCCAGCTGTAGTTGGAGCAGCCTCAGTGGAAAGCTGAGAGGATAGATGGGCAATGCTGGGTGACATTGTTGAGCTCCTGGATCAACCACAGGAACCAACAAATTCCTGTCCTTGTTTGAACTCATTTGATTGAGTTTTCTGGTACCTGCAGCAGGATGTTCCCTTGGTGATGCGCTAATTCGTCATCGATTCTTTTTCCAGTCTATCCCTTGTTGTATCAGCCTCATACCTGAAAGTCATCACAACTCAGGTTTTGAAGTTTTTAGCCCAGTTTCTGGCATCTCATTTCTTCTGCATCACCTGTCCTCTGTGTCAATCAATGCTTGACTAAATGGCAGGGTTGTGGGGAGGCCTGATGATGAGGCAAATGATTCCAGGAATTTTATGGGGGGAAATCATGAGCTAAGTTCTGAAAACACTGGCTACCACACCAAGTATGTGCCAGGAGCAACACTAAAAGCTTTCGTTTCATTGAATTTTTCCAATTCCAGAATAAATGGCTATAGTTATCCCCATTTGCAGAGGAGAAAACTGAGGCCCAGGAGGGTCACTTGCTCTCCCAAGATCACACATCTGGCAGGCAGCCTAGCTTTGAGTTAAACTCATGCTTTTATGCCTCCAGTGCTCATGCTGCCCAGGTGGTAGCTAAGAAGGCTACAGAGCACGGGACCCAGAAGATCCATATGGGAATTGTACACAGAGTAATTTTATAGATAATTAAATCTGTAAAGATTGGCCACTATGTGTACTTAAAGCATGCAAAGTTAACTGCCAAGTTTCCTTCCAGCTACAGAAGCAATTTTAAACAAAGGGGAGGGTCTATCAGACTGAATACTCAGTTGGCCAATTAGAGCAGCAACAAATGGGGCTGGACAGCAGGTGGTGGCACGGAGAGGGTAGGACTGATGCTAACTGTCCATGGACCTTCTCTCTCGGGAGGCTGTGTGTCTGATGCAAGTAATGTGGGCTTTGTGGAAAGATTGATTTAGGGCCCAATCCCTGCCTGCCCCCATCCACCAGATGTGTGACTCCAGGCAAGTCATTACTTCCTTCTGAACCTCAATTTTCCCATTTGTAAAATACGGACAAAACATGTACTATCTAGGGTTGCTGCCAGGAGAGGAAAAATAATGTCCAAACTCTTCTCGTGTACCACGTTTTCCCGAGCCTCATTACCTGTTCTGCCCAGACAAACAAACCTGGAAATTTGGGAGTCAAATTGGGGGAATATACCTGAACAAAACTCAATATTTTTAGAGTTTTCTACCAGCCTGGAAAAGAGCTCTGGTGGCGTAGTGGTTACAAGTTGGGCTGCTAACATCAAGGTCAGCAGTTCCAAACGACCAGCTGTTCTGCGGGAGAAAGATGAGGCTTTCTGCTCCTATAAGGATTTACAGCCTCGGAAACCCTGTGCAGGGTCACTGTGAGTTGGAAGTGACTGCATGGCACACCATCAGCATCACCACTACCCAGACTTGAACATCTGACATTAGTCTTTCCTAATCCTATGGGTCACCTTTTCTGACCGATTTAGTAGCAGGAGCACTAATTAGATATACCCACTCACTTGCCAATCTCTTCAGTTCCTTAAACTTCTTGTCCTTATGTTGTACTTTATATATCAGCTGTTGTCATAATAATGTTGCACAACAAACTGATAGAAAGTTAGTGACCTAAAAGAGCAATCATTATGGTTTTTCATGAGTCTGTGCTTGAGTTGGATGGTGCTATTCTGGGCTGGCTGAGCTGGTTTCTGTTGGACTTGTGCTTGCATCTGCAGTCACCTGGTAGCTCAGCCAGGGGCTAGCTGCTCTGGGCTGGCTTTGGCTGGCCTGGACGTATCTCATGGTACAAACAGCAGTGAGACATGAAGCAGAAATGCATTCTCAGTTTTTCAGTGCTGAGCAGGAGTCAAGTTTGCTATCATTCCATGGGCCAAAGCCAGTCCAACGGTCAATTTAGAGTTCGGTGGGAGGACATTTATGAAGAGTTCGGAAAAGGGAGGTGGAAATCATTGGGGTCATTAAAGAAATCTGCCCTATAGCCTCTGTGCAATCCCAAAGATAGGATGTCCATACGACCCATTCTTATTTACTATTATGCACGCAGCCAGAGAAAATTTCCCCTGTAGCTCTTAGATTGGCACCCCCAGTGTTTCCTAGAAGCCCAGAGTTAGCTTTCCACTCTCTCATGCCCCTAACAGATGTCCCTTTCCCATTCAGCCCCAACTTGTAGCAAATGATTTTGTCTCCTAGTTCACAAAGATACTAGAATTCACCAGAGCAAAAAAAAAAAAAAAAAAAAAGTCTTTCAAACTTGCTATCCCTTTTCATTGATATTTGCATGTTTTTTTTCTTGAGCACCTTCCATATGCCAGGCACTGTTTTAGATGCCCACATTCAATGTGAACAGTGTGTTTGCATTTGAATGGAGGGAAACATAATAACCAAGTGAATTAGGTCGAATGGTAATATTGGTAGGTGTCTTCTAGATCCAGTTAGTTCTGACTTATAGCAACCCTGTGCACAACAGAAGGAAATACTGCTCGGTCCTGCGCCATCCTCAGAATTGTGATGTTTGAGCCTTTTATCCCTACCACTGTGTCAGTCATCTTATTTGGAGCCGCTCTCTTTTTCACTGTCTCCCATTCCCCCCCCCCACCCCCACTTTATCAACATAATGTTCTTCTTCAGGGACTGGTCCCTCATGACATCATGTCTAAGTAATGAGAGGATAGTGATGGTTGTTGCTGTGAAGTGCCTTCTAGTCTGTTCCGACACACAGTGACCCAGTAGAGGGTTTTTGAGGAGTGGCTGGAGAGTTTGAATATGCGACCTTGTGGTTCAAATTGACCTTGTAGATGGGCACTTATCCTACAGCACCACACCAAGACTCCATCCTGTTGTGGGTTTTCTTTTTCACTGACCCTCCACCTTACTAAGCATGATCTTCCTCTCCAGGGACTGGACCCTCCTGACAACATGTCCAAAGTATGGGAGAACATTGTTAGGTGGTAATAAAGTGCTAGAAAGACATAATAATAGATAGGACACAGCTTTTGGGGAGAATGATGGTCACTCTTGGGAAGGTCACTCAGCAGGATATACATTTGTGGTTCAGTGGTAGCATTCTCACCTTCTCTGTGGGAGGCCTTCCATGGATTCCTGTGCAGTGCATCACATCTGTCAGGGGAAGCTTTGTGCTGCATGTTGCTAGGATGCTGAATGCCTGGTATCTACTTCTGCCGATCAGTCAGGGAAAGTCCGATGGATCATAGCATTAGATCTGTGCAGAAACAGCCAGCACTTCATTCTGTTGTGCATGTCATGGCCAGGAGTTGGAGACTGATTCAACAGAAAAGAACAACAACTGCTGAGGTGAAACCTGAACAACACAAAAGACCAGTCCTGTGAAAAACTGGGGGAAGACTGTTCTTAGGAGGAAATGGAGTCCCAAACCCATGAGGATGGAACAAAGGAGCCAGGGTGGCTAGAGCAGAATCAGTGAAGGGACAGCAGAGGGAGAAGAGATCAGAGAGGGCAGAGAAGATCATCTGGGGCCCTGAAGGCTCTATTCTAAGTGTGGTGGGAAGACCCTGATGGTTTGAGCAGGACAGTTGCATGATCCATTTCATTCTTTAAAAAAACCATCCTGGCTGCTACATGAAAGATGAATTTCCTGCTGCTGTGTCTATTCCTTTGTCCTTTCTTTCTCTCATGCCCTCTGGGTCCACCCTCTCTGGCCTTCCCACAACTCTGCTTCTGGCTGATCCCTTCTTGGCTATATATAGTCTCTCCCACCCTCTCTGTTTGTTTCTCCTCATTCATATGCAAGTACATGGGAACACTGAATGGTTTAAAATTTAAAAAGTTGTGCAACAAAGTTGTATTCTTTCACCATACTTATTCAACCTGTATGCTGAGCAGACAATCCGAGAAGCTGGGTTGTATGAAGAAAAATATGGCATCAGGATTGGAGGAAGACTCATTAACAACCTGAGATATACAGATGATAAACCTTGCTTGCTGAAAGTGAAGATCAAAGAGCACAGCCTTTGGTATGGGTTATACCTCAATGTAAAGAAAACAAAAATCCTCACCACAGGACTAATAAACAACATTCATATAAGTGGAGAAAAGGTTGAATTATGAAAGACTTAGTTTTGTTCAGATCAACTGTCAATACTCATGGAATCAGCAGTGAAGAAAGTTTTGTTCAGATCAACCATCAATACTCATGGAAGCAGCAGTCAAGAAAGCAAATATGTTCAAGAGTAAAGATGTCAGTTTGAGGACAAAGGTGTACTTGACCCAAGGCATGGCCATTCCAATAGCCTCATATGCAAGTGAAGGCTGGGCAATGAATATGGAAAACTGTAGAAGAATTGATGCATTTGAGTTTTGGTGTTGGAGAAGAATATTAAAAGTACCATGGACTGTCAGAAGAACAAACAAATCTGTGTTGGAAGAAGTACAGCCAGAATGCTCCTTAGAAGCCAGGATGGCGAGACTTTATCTCTCATACTTAAGACATATTATCAGGAGGCACCAGTCCCTCAAGAAAGTAGAGGGTCAGGGAAAAAGAAGACCCCTCATGAGATGGATTGACACAGTGGCAGCAGCAATGGGCTCAAGTGTAGCAATGATTGTGAGGTTGGTCCAAGACCGGGCAGTGTTTCATTCTATTGTACATAGGATCTCTATGAGTCTGTACCATCTCAAGGGCATCTAACAACAACAACATTTGTTTTAATGTGTATGTTTGTCTAGGTATTGTCTTTTAATAGTTAAATAATAATTGTTTTGCAAGACAGTATATTCATGGGGTGCCTTTGGTGGATTTAATTATTGGCCCCAGTTCTGTATCCCTTCATGTATCTCGACCCTTTGCCACATGCCTTTGAAGATCTCTTTCCTCTGACTTCGGGCATTGCTTTGGCCAATGGCAGATGTGACAGCTTGCTAGTTCTGAACCTACGTCTCAAGAGTAATCACATATTCTGCTCGTTCCTTTTGCTTTTCTGCCATCACAATGCACCAGGAAGCAGGGAGAGTGAAAGACATGGAGCAGACCCAGTCAATCAACTTGCAGCCTACTGCCAGGCCTCTGGGATTTTCTGCTTTCACAGCATTAGATGTGACATAGATGCACCATCTTCCCAAGTCAGTTCCCTTACCCAGAGTTGTCAGTTCATGTGTATGGCTCTGGAGATACCTTTGTATATATGTGCTATCATATTACACATTGTTACTTTGTTTTTTTCCTTTTCCTTTAGAGAGCTTGGAGATTACTTCCTATCAAGGTGGCATTGTAGGATAAAGCACTGGATCACAAGTTCTGTTTGAATCACAAGTGGTTCAGACTCATCAGTTGTTCCTTGGAAACCCTATACAGGGTCACTATGAGTTGGAACCAACTTGATGGCACTTAACAACATGTTTATGATGGCTATGTTGTTGTTGTTAAGTGCTGTCAAGTCAGTTCCAACCCATAACCACCCTGTACAGGGTTTCTGAGGAGCAGCTGGTGAGCTTAAACTGCCGACTTTACAGTTCAAACAACTTTGCAGTTTGGTGCATTAACCCACAGCGCCACACCGGGACTCCTACGATGGCTATGGATTTCCCATAATTTGCTTAACTAGCCGCCTACTAATGGCCATTTGGGTTGTCCAGTCTTTTTAATTTCAGATGTGGCTGCAGTGCATATCCTGGTATAGGGACATAAGTTCTAAGGAGCCCTGGTGGTATAGTGGGTTACCAGTTGGGCTGATAACTGCAAGGTCAGCAGTTCAAATCTACCAGCAAGATGAAGCTTTCTGTTTTCTTAAAGATTTACAGTCTTGGAAACCCAATACAGGGTTTCTATGAGTCAGAACAGACTCAATGGTGCATAACCACCACCACACATAATTTCTGACGTGTGCATATACATCTGTGGCATAAATACCAAGAAGTAGCTTTGCTTGGTCACAAGGAGTTATGGATTGAATTATGTGCCCCAAAATATGTGTTGTAAATCCTAACCCTTACACCTGTGGCTGTAGTCCTATTTGGGAGTATGGTTTTCTTTGCTATGTTAATGAGGGCTTTGTTAGTTTAGGGTGTGTTTTAGCCAATCACATTTGAGATATAAAAGAGCAGATTGAGCATAGAAGAAATCAGTCATGAAGGAAAGACCCACCCACACTATCCAAAGAGAAGACTACAGACACAGCCCATCCACATTCCCATAACTCAAACGATGGTGCCAAGTACAGACACTGAGACAAGGATTTCCCCTAGAACCAACAAGAGACAGCCTTGCACTCAAGCCAGCACTCTGGATTCAGACATCTAGCCTCCTAACGTGCAAGAAAATAAATTTCTTTTCATTATAGCCCCCATTTGTGGTATGTTTGCTACAGAAGCACTATGACCTAAAGCTGGTGCACGTACATTTAGAACGTTGCTGGACAGAAGCACAGTATTCTTCAGAGAAGCTGCTGAGTCAGTTCTATGCATGCTCATTCCTCTCCCATCTTAAAAAACCCACAAAGACTCAAACAGCCAGACCTACAAAAGGCCTGAGCCTATCACCCTTCTTCCTTTAAGGTTGCCACTCTTACTGCTTCAAAAGCAGTCTACTTTGCATGGAATCAATCAGTCTAGTGGACTAATGGACCACACAAACATCAACCTCCATGATCTCGAAAACTGAAGAACTGGAATATGCCTGGTTATTACTACCAATTCCTCTGAAAGAGATCATATTAGAAGGTACTGGATAAAGCAGGAGAAAAATGTGGAACAAAACTCAAAATCATCAAAAAGACCAGGGTGACTGGTTGGATAGACATTAACGGAACCCTTGAGATTATGACCCTTGGTCACCCTTCAGGCCTGGAACTGAACTCACCCCCTGGTGGCTTAATGTTCAGCTAAACAATAGGCCTATAAAGGGAACAATAACATTGTTGAGCCATGAGCTTTTTAGAATCATTGACTATTTGAGAGCAAAAGGGCAGCATTTGTTCAAGGACAAAGTTCAGATGGGTTGGGAAAGGAGAAACAAAACCAGAAAACACAGGGAGAAAGTGAGATAAGTGATGTTACATTGTGAGCAATGACATAAAACAAAACATGTGTTTCATTGTTGAATGGAAAACTGATTTGCTCTAAACCTTCACCCAAATCATAGTAAAAAGGAAAAACAAAACACATAAAACAGTGTCTATTTTCTTTCTGCTCACAAATTTAGCTTTGTTGAAAAGCTCAGGGGACACAGTTCAGTATTGTTGTTGTTGTTGTTAGGTGCCATAGAGTTGGTACTGACTCATAGCGACACTATGCACAGCAGAATGAAACACTGCCTGGTCCTGGGCCAACTTCACAATAGTTGCCATGCTTGAGCCCACTTTGCCAATCCATCTCGCTGGGAGTCTTCCTCTTTTTCTCTGACCCTCCACCTTAACAAACATGGTATCCCTTTCCAGTGACTGGTCCCTCTTGACAATTATGTCTGAATCATGAGAGATAAAGTCTGGCCATCCTGGCCTCCAATGAGCACTCTGGCTGCACTTCATCCAACACAGATCTGTTGGTTCTTTTGGCAGTCCATGGTACTTTCAATATTCTCCTCCAACAACATAACTTAAATGCATCAGTTCTTCTATGATCTTCCTTATTCACTGTCCAACTTTCACATGCATACAAGGTTATTGAAAATACCAAGGCTTGTGTCAGGCATACCTTAGTCCTCAAGCTGATGTCTTTGCTCTTCAATACTTAAAAAATGTCTTGTGCAGCAGGTTTGCCTAGTGCAATACGTCATTTGGTTTCTTGGTTGCTGTTTCCATGAATATTGATGGTTGATCCAAGAAAAATGAAGTCTTTGACAACTTCAATCTTTTCTCCATTGTTAAGAATATTGTTTATTGGTCCAGTGGTGAGGATTTTGTTTTCTTTACATTGAGATGCAATCCATACTGAAGGCTGTGTTCTGTGATCTTCATTAGTAAGTATTTTAAATCCTCTTCACTTTCAGCAAGCAAGGTTGTATCATCTGCATATTTCAGGTTGTTAGTGAGTCTTCCTCCAATCCTGATGCCACATCTTTCATCATATAACCCAGCTTCTTAGACCTTTATGTCATTGCACTGAAGGTCTCACCCTTTTTCTTGACTGCTCTCTGTTCTGGCCTGGGAATATAGGGAAATCCTTTGGTGTTCCCAATGGAAAATGTTGAGATACTCAGTAGAAGGGTTTAGGGAAGCCAATAGCAGTTTTGTTGTTGTAAATACAACATTTGTAATTTAAACAACTTGAGTAATTGTTGTGTAAGGGGAATACTGTGAAAATGCAGGTGTAATGAGATCAATATACAATAAGATGCCATTTCTATTGGGATGATGTGAAAACTCCTGGGCTGAGCCTGAGTTTTAAAGTGTGGCCCGGGCCAGCGCTTCTCAAACTTTGATGTCAGACAGATCACCTGGGCATCTTGTTTAAAATGTGTGACTCTCTTGTGTGCATGCACATGTCTGCGATGATGAAGTTTCTCTGGGATGTTTTCACTCATTCACCCATGCAGTACAACATGCTGAGTGCTCAATGTTGGCATTACAGTTTGAGTCTGGGTGCAGGGAGGGAAAGAGAGGGAAATGTGTTCATTGCCCTTCAAGGGTCAGTGTGGGGGACAGAAGCAAACAATATGCAGTAGGAATAAGCATAGCATTGTAACTGTGAACCTTTACACTCTGCTGGTGGGACTGTAAAATGGTATGTTGTTGTTGTTGTTAAGTGCTGTCAAGTCGGTTCTGACTCATAGCGACCCTGAACAAAGTTTCCGAGGCTGTAAATCTTTACAGGAGCAGAAAGCCTCATCTTTCTCCTGTGGAGCAGCTGGTATTTTCAAACTGTTGACCTTGTGGTTCATAGCCCGATTTGTAACCACTACGCTGCTATGGAAAATGGTATGGCACTTCCTCAAAATATTAGAAATAGAAATACCAACAATCCCACTGCTAGGTATATGTGCTAGAGATCTAATAAATGAGAAAAGGACAGGGATAGTCACACCTGTGTTCATTGCAGTCTTGTTTACAATAGCACAAGAATGGAATCAGTTTAAGTGTGCATAAGCAAACTGTGCTACATACATACATACAATGGAATGGTGTTGTTGCTGTTGTTAGGTGTTGCTGAGTCAGTTCCCACTTAGAAGGACCCACGCACAACAGATGGAAGCACTGGAATATTATACAACCATAAAGAACAATGATGAATCCATGAAATATAACATGGATGGATTTGGAAGACATAATGTTAAGTGAAATAAGTCAGTCACATAAGGACAAATATTGCATGCTCCCACTTTTATAAGAAGACAAGAATATACACACAGACCACTGTTCATTGGGTTGGTAGTTACCAGGGATGGGTGGGAGGGTAGCAGGAATCATTCTCGACATTGTAAACAAGAGACTATTTCTGGCAATGGGAGAAAATAACAGTGAATGTGTGTAGTGTGCACCATAAATGATGCCATTAAGGGCACAAGAGAAAAAGATATTTGTGCTAAAGAATATGACATATAATTATATATGGCAACAATGTTAATAATAACCAAAACATGAGTGTGTGGTTGCCTATGTATGTATATAGGCATATATGTTGTTGTTAAGTGCCATCAAGTCAATTCCGACCCATAGCGGCCCTGTATAGGGTTTCCAAGGAGCAGCTGGTGAGTTTGCTTTAAAAAGTTCATGGAAATATTCTATTATCTTTTCATTAATTTTTTCCATGAAGTTTTGGAATCTCTTCATATGTGTATAGGGAGGTACAGATGTGTACAGATAGAAGGAACTTTTTGTAATGTATACAGACAGATATGTGTGTAAACACATACATATTCATACAGAACATAGTTACAGATACCTCTCAGACAGATCCACACGCTTTGTAAGACTACTTTTCTGGGTTTTAAGGCTTGAGAATTAGTCTCAGGGGACAGCACAGTCAATTAGCATACTAAAGTTATGAAGTTCATGTTCTGCATCTTATTGAGTCAAGCAGCACTTGGGGGTCTTAAAACCTTGAAAACAGCCACCTAAGGTACAGCTATTGGTCTCAGGGTGATAGTCTCAGGGAGTCTTCTAGTCTCAACTGGTCCAAGAAGTCTAGAGTTTTAAAGAATTTGAGTTCTGTTTTGGATTTTTCCTTCCATTTTCTTGGGGTCTATCTCTTGTGGTCCTGATCAGAACAGTTGGTAGTGGTATTCAGGAGCCATATCCTTATCTGCTCTGCGACCCGAAGAACTAGATGGTGCTTGTCTACCACTGTCAGGGCCACAATGCCATTGTTGTTAGTAAGTATTACTGAGTTACTGTTCAGACTCATGGCAACTCTCTATATGGTTTCTAAGGAGTGGTTGGTTGGTCGGTTTGAACTACTGACCTTGCGGTTAGCAGTCCAGTGCTTATCCTACAGCACCACACCAGGCCACAATAGATGGATCCTAATATTAACTATTCCCTGAGGTCATCTTTTAGTGAAATAATAGAATAAAATACAAAATAAAGCATATTGTTAGCTTGAGGACTAAGGTGTGCTTGACCCAAGCCATGGTATTTTCAATAACCTCGTATGCATGCGAAAGCTGGACAGTGAATAAGGAAGACTGTGGAAGAATTGGTGCATTTGAGTTAATGGTGTTGGAGAATATTGAAAGTGCCATGGGCTGCCAAAAGACCCAACAGATCTATGTTCGAAGAAGTGCAGCCAGAGTGCTCCTTGGAGGCCAGAAAGGCCAAACTTCGTCTCTAGTACTTTGGACATATTGTCAGGAGGGACCAGTTGCTGGAGAAGGATATCATGTTTGGTAAGGTGGAGGGTCAGAGAAAAAGAGGAAGACCCCCAATGAGATGGATTGGCTAAGTGGCAGCATGGATGGACTCAAGCATGGCAACAATAGTGAGGCTGGCCCAGGACTGGGCAGTGTTTCGTTCTGTTGTGCATAGGGTCGTTATGAGTTGGTACCCACTTGATGGCACGTAGCAATAACAACAACAAATACATGAGTAGGAGGTCTGGTGGTGCAGCACTTGCGCACTTGGCTGTGAGCCAAAAGGCTGGCAGTTTGAACCCACCAGCTGTTTGATGGGAGAAAGATGTTACAATCAGCTTCCTTCCAGATTTATAGCCACGGAGACCTTATGTGACAGTTCTGCTCTGTCCTGTAGGCACAATCTGAGTTGGAATCAACTTGGCATCAATGGGTTTCTCTGATTACCATGGCTATGCTGCTCTATTAAACAACCATTTCGATGAGGCCAATCCCTGGAAAAAAGGACCTCAGGCTTAGTGAAGTTCAATGAAAAAGAGAAATACCTCCAACAGAATGTATTTACACAGTAACCGCAACAATGGGCTCCAACAACAGTTGTGAGGATGACAAAGGACCAAGTAGTGTTTTGTTCTCTTATACATGAGGTTGTTATGAGTCAGAACACAATTAACAGCACCTAACAGAAACAACAATGATAATAAAATGTCAACATTTGAAGATGACAACCTAGGCAGATATACTACCTAGACTCACTACGGCAAAGACTCATGAACCTAAGTGAAGCGGGTATGAATAGTAATCTTGGAACCCTGAACTTCAGAGGAAAGGATAAAGAAGTAGATAAAATATCAATTAGAAGAAGATATTGAATAAAAACAATGAACAAAGAAACATATGGGGTAGTGAATTGCCAAGTGCCCAATACAGCGTGACCACTTTAGATGGTTATAAGCAGCCTCCTGATGCTGGCAGGAACCAGCGAACTGGCTCCACTCAGCCAGGGCTGCAACAACACACACATTGCTGACTGGCAAGCAGACACGTGTGATCTACCCCTTTACCTCTCACACCCTTCTGGTGATCAGAAGTTTGGTCACTCCCACCCACTTGGCAGCCATTTAATTAGAAGTCCTGAACAGGAATAGACACTGCCAACAGCAAAAAATAAAAAAGAGAGCCAAAAAGAAAATTGACTCAAGTTTGTTGAAAGACAATTTTCCTAATATCGTGAAGATGAGAAGATAGGCATTCAAGGAGATCAACGAACTCCAAAAGAAAATCCCTAAGGCATAGCCTAATAAAAAGGTCCAAAACCAAAGACAAAGAATCCTGAAAGCAGCTTAGGAAAACCAAAAAGTAACATACAAAGGAGAACCAATCAAACTAAGTGCTGATTTCTCAGTAGAAATCACAATCAGGCAAGAAGGCAATGGAGTACATATATAAAACCCTGAAAAGGCAAAAAAAAAAGTTGCCAACTAAGAATTATATATTCAACAAAATATCCTTCAAATATGATGGTGAAATTAAGGCATTTCCAGATAAATAGAAACAAAAGAAATTTGTGAAAAACAGACCAGCCTTATAAAAATGCTAAAAGGCATCTTTTGGACTAAGAACTAACATGGATAGACAACAGTCTGAGATTAAGACACACTACAACATCTCATGGGAATCAACCCTGTTATGGAAGTATCAGAAATGTCAATTTAGAAATCATGGCAACTACAAAGTAAAACGAGAGAGAATAAATAGTGTAGACACAGACTTCCAAATGGAGAAAAATTAAGATGATATCAAGATAGAGTGAACTTTCGGGAAGATAATAATAAATTATTGGGTAAACTCAAAATTAACGAACATTATTACCACAAGAATAAAGCAAAGAGAAAAGCTTAAAGAACTATTAAATACAAAAACAATAGCATCAGAGGAAATAATAAGAAAGTCCATAAACAAAATTAACTCAGCACAGAAACATATATGGAACAATGAAACCATATATAGAACATATATGTTGTTGTTAAGTGCCATCAGAACATATATAGGACAGTCTTAAAAACCTGTAAACTGCCGTCTAAGGTACAACTATGGTCTCTTCTTGCCTGGGGCAAAGAGGAGTGAAGAAAATAAAAAACCTGGAGACAATTAATCCAAAGGACTGAAGATCCTCACAAACCTCAGCCTCAATGACCCTGAGACCAGAAGAAGTAGGTAGTGCCTGACTCCCACTACTGACTGCTCTGAAGGGATTGCAATAGAATATCCCGGACAGAGTGGGAGGACAAGGTGGCTCATAGCTCAAAATCGTAAAAAGGATCAGGTTTCTGGCCTGAGAGACTCAAGACCCTGAAACTATGGTCCTTGGTCACCCCATCAACCTGATGCTGAATTCACCCTCAAGGTGGCTCAATATTCAACCAAACAAAAGACAGGTCTCTAAAAGGAACATTAAACCAGGGAGTCACACACTCCTGAGGACCATTATCCTTACAAGATCAAATAGGCAGCGTTTGCTTAGGGATAAAGCTCAGAAGGCAGGATAGGATAAGAAAGAACAAAAAGAAAGAATAAACAAAGGGAAGAAGTGGGAAGAGCACTGTTACATTGTGGGGATTGCAATCAATGTCACAAAACAAATAGTATTTTAATGGTTGAATGGAAAACTAATTTGCTTTGCAAACTTTTACCCAAATCACAATTAAAAAAAAAAAAATATATATATATTTAAAAAAGATAATAAAAATAATAAAGAAAGAAAAAAGAGAAAACAAAAAACAGGATCATTAAGTTCGGCATTTACTCTAAAGCAAAGAGAAGAAGTGAAGGGAGCAGGGAAACTAGAGTATTGGAAATGGAACAACCAGAATGCATTGCATGAAATGTAGATAATGACACTGAACAATTTCTGTAGAAATTGCCAAATGGAAGCCTAATTTGCTATGTACAATTTTACTGAATATACAATAAAATATTATTTTAAAACTTGCAATTTTTATAGGTATGTCGAAACAGAGACTGAGCACATAATAAGGAACTATTTCTGAGTCATGGAGGTCAGGAACACTTCCCTAAGGATGCACTAAGATTTTAAGGGTGAGTGGGAATTATTTAGGTGAGGACAGGATGGACTGAGTTATTATATGTTTTAAAATTTTTGTATGTGAACCTCATTTGCGTAGAGGTGAGCTAACTACACTTCCTAGTTCGTAGCACATCAGCATGAATGGTTTAGGCAATATATTTATTAAATAGATTTTTCTTTATTAATCATCTCTCCTTTTATTTACCCTCTCTTCCAGAGGTAGCTAATATATTTTGATTGTGTACTTAGATAAGTATGTATTTTGGACAAGTATATACTGTTGATTTTTCAGTGCGTGTATGTTTGTTTTTAATTATAAAGTGATATTAAACTCTTTCCTCTGAAGATCTCTGTATTAGAAATCTTCCATGCTGCTTTTTGCAGATTTATGTTACTACTTCTATTCCTTCTCAGACTTTGTTCCTCTGGTGTTGGGTACCTAGGTCACCTTCCAGCCCCTTTGACGAGGAGCAAGAGTGTGATGAACATTCTCATATGTCGCATTTTCTGGATCTGTGTAAGGGACTCCTAATTTAGGTTCTCTTGAAAGCAGGGACTGATACATAGGTTGTTGTTGCTATTAAGCCATTTCTGACTCCTATTGACTTTATGTCAACAGATGGTCCAGTCCTGTAAGATCCTCACATTCAACCTTGTTAGATTTCATTATTGCAGCCACTGTGTCAATCCATCTCCTAAAGGGTCTTCCTCTTTTTTGCTGACCCTTTACTTTACCAAGCATCATGTACTTGTCTAGGGACTGGTCCCTGCTGATGACATGTCCAAAGCAGGTGAGGCGAATTTTCACCAGTCTCGCTTCTAAGGAACACTCTGTTTGTACCTTCCAACACAGATTTGTTCATCTAATGTTCTTCACCAACACCAGAATTCAAAGGCATTAATTCTCCTCCAGCCTTCCTTATTCATTGTCCAGTTTTCACATGCATATGAGGTGACTGAAAAATAGCCTGGCTTAGGTCAGGTGCACCTTATTCCTCAGAGTGTCAGCTTTTTTTTAAGTTTTTATTGTGACTTATGTGTTAGTTTACATGGGTGAACATTATCTTTTTACATTCATCCTATTGTACTTTGTTTCGTTGTAATGATCACAATTCCCTGCATGCATCATCAAGCAATCAAAGGGTACACCCCACACGCCTTCCCTCTGGCCGCCAGTACACAACTCCTCTCCCTCCCTGAGTCCAGAGTCCCCAGCTGCTCCTTTTATCCACTTCATTGTCTCTGCCTCCATTCCCAGTGTCACTGCCTTTCCGGACATGGGCTCACACTTCGCTTTTCCTCCTTGATGGTTCCAGGGATCTCTGCTCCTGGACTGCAAAATCAGCCACTCCCCTTCTTTTGTTACCAAACATTTACATTTACCTTTCCAACACTCTCTGTCAGACCTGAGAGCAATCATTCCCTATTGAACCACAGGAGTCCTTTCCCCCTCACCTTTTATTAACCCCATCCAGACAGGTTGGAAACAATTCGGTGGAGGTTCTACCTTTCCCTGTATTATCTGGAGCTAGGTTCCCTATTGAAAGCTTGTAGGCCAGTCACTTCTTGCCTTTGTCCTCTGCCCATTTTGGGTAGCCAATGTCTAAATTCCCCCTCCCTGTCAACCCTGTTTACCAATGGGGTGGGAATGATCCTCACCGTAGAGATTTGTCCACTCCTTTGCCATACTGCATCCACAAGCATAGGTCAAGATCATCCACTTATAGTGGGTTACTCCTTTTTGTTTTTCCTCTTCTTTCTTTCCCTAGTTCTGTTCTGATTATCCAGCCATTGATGCCAGGTCAAATGGGTACTATCTGCAAGTGTAGGTGTTCTTGTACATCTCCCGTCACTTTCTATCAGCTGGATGCTTCACACTCCATTCTAGTCCTCTGGGGCCATGTCCCTCCCCCTGGGCCCAGGAGTCCCCAGGTCTCATCAAACTTCTGGTTAACCAGGTCTCAATCCAGGTTAACAGGAGTCTATTGAATTTGGTCAGACTTAGTTCACAGCTTCATTGCTGTTTTTCCCTCTCTTCCCCTTGTTGGTGACCAACGTGGTCAGGAGCAGGACCATATGCCTGTTAGTGTATTCCATTTGAGTTTCAGTCTTGGAAGGGGTTTACCTTGAGGGGACCTGATTGCTTGCCTTGATGGCTCCCTGGGGAACAACTTGCTTGTTCTTGTAGTAGTCATTTGGACTGCTGTTGTTGTTGTTGATTTCTGCTGGTCTTTCTTTCAAGAAGTATCTTCTATTCTTTTAGCTGCTCCAGACTGGTCTGCTTATCCTTTCATGTGGGAATGTCCCACCTCAGAAGATTCTGGATGATGATCAGGATTCCACCTATGGTCTTGTGCAGTGTAAAAGCTCTGCAGGGAGCCTCCTTTACTGGGCAAGTTCTAGCCCCATGTTAGTTATTCCAAACAGTTATAGGTTGAAGATTTACAAGCTTTCTCTGGTGATGTTTCTGGCTATTCCTCTCTTTCCCCTTCAAGTATCTATTTTACATTAGTAGGAAAGGGAAACCAAGATTCAACAAACAGCCAATCATCCTAACATCATTTCCCCACTTTTACCATTCAAACCATGTCTCAATCTTTGTATCCACGAGCCCTGTTGTTTCACATTTGTGCTCAGATTGTTATTTACCTCTGTCCCATTTAGTCCATGTAAACCTTCGTAGCTATTCTCCCATCTGCCCTATTTTTCCTTTTCCATTCCCCTTCTATAGTATTGCCCCCACCACCACCAGCACCAAACTCTCCTGTGCCTATTCCCTACCCTGTGCTCCACCTTCCCCTCCCTCCCCCTCATCTCACCCCTTACACCCCAGTAACTAACAACAAAAAGATAATAATAATAATAGTAAAAATAAAATTAAAAAAAGATAATTTTTCCCCCTTTCAGTGTGGGTGCATTTTCTTAATTTTTTACAACCATGGCTCTATGCTGTATTTCTCCTTTTGTGACTGACTGATTTCATTCAGCATAATGTCCTCAAGGCTCATCCATGTTATGTGGTGGCTTGCTGCTTCCTTGTTATTCTTCAGTGTAGCATAATATTCCATTGTGTGTATGTAACACAGTTTGTTTATCCATTCTTCAATTAATGGACACGTAGGCTGTCTCCATTTTTTTGCTATTATAAATAGTGCTGCTATGAACATTGGTATACATATATCTACTCGTGTTATGGCTCGTATTTCTTGTGGATAAATACCAAGCAGAGGAATTGCTGGATCATAAGGTATCTCTATTTCCAACTTTCTGAGGAAGCACCATATTGTTTTCCATAGTGGTTGGACCATTTTGTAATCCACCAGCAATGTAGGAGGGTCCTAGTCTTTCCACATCCTCACCAACACTTATTGTCCTCTACTTTTTTAATCTTTGCTGTTATTGCTGGTGTGAGATGACATCTCATTGTTGTTTTGATTCTTGGTTGGCAGTTTTTGTCCTTTAGGGTTTATATATGTCTCCCCATTGCTTTCTTGCCTGCATGGTTTCTGCTGAGAAGTCAGCTTATTCTGATTTGCTTGCCTTTGTAGGCGACACTTCTCTTTTCCCTGGCTGTTTTTAGGATTCTCTCCTTGTCTTTGATTTTGAAGAGCTTGATTATGATGTGTCTCAGTGATTTTCTTTTGGGGTCTAGCTTTCCTGGGGTTTGTTCAGCTTCTTGAATGTTTATCTTCTCATCCTTCAAGATGTTAGGAAAATTTTTCTTTTATTAGCTCTTCAACTATCTCTTCTTTTGAAGGTAGACTTTTGTGATCCTTCCTATTTTGGGATGCCAATAATTCTTAAGTTATTCCTCTTCATGTTATCTAGCATGAATCTTAGACTCTCTTCAGATTTTTTAATCCTTTTTTCTGCTTGCTCTTCTATCTCATCAGTATTGAGAGATTTGTCTTCCAGCTTGCTGATTCTGGCTTCCATCTCTTCCATTCTGCTCCTTTGCCCTTTCAGTGTATTGTCCATTTCTGATATTTTATTATTAATCATCTGGACTTCTTTTTGCAGGTTTTAGATTGTTTCCAATACTGTATCTATCTTGTTTGATTGCTCTTGTAGCACTTTCCTGACTTCTTCCTTATTTTCCTCCACCCCTTTTCGGAGCATTTGAATTTGTTTCCATATTATTCTTCTGAATTTCTTCTCAGGCAGATCCAGAGCCTGCTCTTTTTCTGGAACATCTGTGTCTGCTTCCAGCTCATTTGTCTCAGTTACTTATTTCTGTTTTTGGACATGTGTTGATATCTTTAATTGTGTTTTCTGGAACATTTTTAACAGTTATGTGAGTTTTTAATGCATAAATGGATGTATGTTGCTTTTTGTTAAGCTTGATGAGCATCTCCTGGTGGATATGATCTGGAGATAGTCCTCCCTTCTCCCTTTTCAGCTGGTTTTGGCTCTTGTCCAGATGGTGGTCTACTACAGGGTATGCTTGTAGTTTGGCTATATGGGCACAGTTGTTGTCTCTTCTTGGGTAAGGTAGGGGGAGAAAGAAGAGTGTGTCCAAAGACCAAAGACAGAAACAATATAAAAACAGAGACAGAAACTACCAATCAGAAACAAAAATAAAATTGTGATTGAACTGTTCACTGGCCTTTGCTGTGCAAAAGGTCCCACCTAAGTAAACTATGGGGTGGGTTCCTAGGGTCAAAACATCATAAGAAGCAACCTGCAGGTTTCCTCTCTGTGCCATTGGAAAACTGGGTGTAATGCTGGACCCTTTTTGGGGTGTGCTCCTGCCCGCCTGAAAGCGTCTGGGCTGTGCAGTGAGGGCACGATTGGGGTGAAGAGGAGAGATATGTGAAAAATGAAAAGTGAAAAATGAAAAATCAGTCACACCTCTCCCTTTGCTGCTCTGCGGCTTCTAGCGCTGGGTCACTGCCTCCGCTTGTTCTCAGCTTGCTTTTTTAAAAGAGATCTTTTCAGCACATTTGCCCAATGCAATGCATTATTTGATTTCTTGGCTGTTGCTTCTGTGAAAATTGATTGTGGATCCAAGAAAACAACAATTCTTGAGAACTTCAGTCTTTTTTTCCTAGGGAAATTCCACTTGATCCACAACATTGGATCAAGATTGTGGCCTGAGTAAGTGTGATAACTTTAGGAAAAGTGATGCGTTCCCCTCCCCACAATCGGCCTCGTTAAGGTAACAAGCTTGACCTAACCCTTAAGGTGTATAATACAAGAAGAGATGAATTTGAATTATGCTACTGGTGAAGGATATTGAAAGTACCATGGTTTGACAGAGAAACAAACAAATCTCTCTTGGAAGATGTACAGCCAGAATGCTCTTAAGAATAGAGTATGGTGAAGCATCGTGCCCCATACTTCCCCATACGACTAGTCCCTGGGGAAGGACATCATGCTTGGAAAAGTAGAGGGTCAATGAAAAAGAGTTAGACCAAACTTATATGTATTGACACAGTGGCAGCAACAATGGGCTCAAACATAACAACAATTGTGAAGATGACACAGGCCAGGCAGTGTTTTGTTCTGTTGTGCACTGGGTCACTATGAGTCAGGGCCAACTCTACAGCACCTAACAACAACAACAACAACAACAACAACAACAACAACAACAACATAAGTTGGAATTGACTCGACAGCAATGGATAACCTAATTTTGGGTTTCGGTATAGGCTGCTCTGAAAATAGAATTTGGGCTGGAAGCTCCTGACTAACGCATGAGTCATTCATTTCATACACATGCAAAAGCTGAACAATGGAAAAGGAAGACAGGATAAGACTTGATCATTGGTGTTGGCGAAGTATATTGCATATATTGGGGACTGCCAGCAGCACAGACCAAGCAGTCTTAGAAGTCCAACAGAATGTTCTTTAGAAGGCAGGATAGTGAGATTTTGGCTTGCTTATTTTGGACAAGACATAGGAAAAGACCAACTGTAGAAAAAGGACATCATGTTTGGTCAAGTAAAGGGTCACTAATCTGAATGAACACAATGGCCACAACAGTAAACTCTACATGAATTGCCATGAAGTTGGCCCTGTACTGGACACTATTTTGTTCTGTTCTCATCATATTACTGTGTGTCAGAGTGGACTCAATTCAAGTACCTAACAATAACATTGATGTTGTTAAGTGTCTTTGAATTGGCTCCAACTCATAGCGACCCTACATAGGGTTTCTAAGGAGCAGCTGGTGATCTTGAACTGCTGACCTTATAGTTCAGTCTGACCTTGCAGTCCATTGCATTAACCCACAGCGCCACACCAGGACAACATTGATAGGTTATGTATATATTTATAGTGATATAAGAAGCTCTGGTAGTGTAGTGGTTATGAATTGGGCTTCTAACCTCAAGGCCAACAGTTCAAAATTACCAGCTGTTCCGCCAGAGAAAGATGAGGCTTTCTGCTCCCGTAAAGATTTACAGCCTTGGAAACCCGGTACAGGGTCACTATGAGCTGGAACCGACTCCACAGCACATCACGATGACCATATTTGATTATAAATGCAAATTTATGCAAATTATTTGCTCAGCATTTACTGAGCACCCATTCAATGACAAGCACCGAACAAGTATATATTAATTATCGATTTATTCAGTATCTGTTTATATTCATTACAATTTTGCCCTCCAGAAAACCTTACATCTGAAGTTGCCTTCCTGAGACTGACCTCAGCTGAGCCAGCTGAGTGCAGGGGGGTCAGTCACTTAACCTCTTTGTGCCCTGCTTTTCTCATTTTTACAATGAGGCTAAATAACAGAATGTACGTTCCTTTTAATTAAATGGATTATTTTGTTTCTACCTTATCTATGAAAAAATTGAGGCTAGGAGGGAATAAATGAGTCCCTCTGCAGGATTCTTTCCTTGTCTGCCTAAATCATGAATTCTCATCCTCCCAGTCAGTGCATTAGTCTACAGAAACATACCTCGGCTCTAATCTATTGCTCTAATATTTATAACAACCTGGCTACAATTCATTTTTCTACTGCTTCAATGAATCACCTCCTGGTCTCTTGATTTCTAAGAGCAAAATGCCACCTCAATTTCTATTATCTGCTTGAGCCCAAGGAGCAATCCCCAAGTATGTTCTTTGCTTGGGTTTTTTTTCCCCCCCTCCTCTATGCCTTATGGCCCATGCTGCCTGATAAACAGCAAACTGGGTTTGTGATTTAGCAGCAGAAAAGGTTAACTCTAAATAATGATCACAAAGTTAAAATATAGAGCTGAGATGTTGCTTTAGTTTTTATAGGTTTTAAATAATTTCTCCTCCTTCCCTGAAGGATTTAGCATAATTCAATGAGAAAATTGCATTCAGACCCTGTGGGTGGCTCTGGCGTGACTGAATTGCAGTGAGTGGACGATGCAGTGTCTTTCTGGCAGTGAACCGGAATGAGCCATGAGCACAGGGCAGAATCACCTGGGGGAATGTCCCTGTTTCCCTAGACTCTGGGTCTCCATTCTGAGGAGTAGGTCATGTGGTAGAGCTGGACTGAGAAGAGGCAGTGCAAAGGTGTTCTAAGTAGAAAGATTGCATGCTCATAGAAGAATGCATTGGACTAGCGCTTGTTGTTGCTGTTAATTGCTGCTAAGTTGACTCTTACTCATGTTGACCTTATGTTTAACAGCACAAAACATCTTCACAATCATTGTATGTTTGAGTCCTTTGTTGCGGCTACTAAGTCACCTGTCTCATTTTAAATGAGGTTCCCCTCACTTTCAATAACCCTGTCCCTATTCAAGCATGATGGGGCTTTCCTGATGATGTAAGTGAGTGGAAGTTTTACCACCCTTGTTTCTAAGGAACCTTCCAGATGTATTTCTTCTAACACTGAAAGGTGTTTTCTTGTTTTACTGTCAGTACACAGTATAAGCAGCCCAGAAAATGTCTATTCTTACATCTTCTTCCATGCTCTTCGTTCTAATCCAGAGCCCTTAGAAAGACATACAGATTTCATTCTTGCCAGTTACGGGCTGTATGAATTGGAATTGTGTCCATCTTCAGTGAACAGATAACCTAACACCGACTGAAGGAAATAGGCCTTTGTTGTTTTTTAATAACAATATGTCCCAGTACAGGCATTCTAGGGCTGGTCCAGAGCTCACAGATATCACTGGAGAGCCAAGCTCTACTCCTTTTGATATGTAGGCATTACTGTTACATAGTTTCTGCATCCCAGGGTTATTATGAGGATTAAATTGAGTAAATACAAGTGAAGTCTTGGCAATGCTCTTGGTGAACAGTAAAAGGTATGTGTCTTCTTAGTCTGGGTTCTCTTGTTGGTAGGTGTCATAGAGTCAGTTTCAACTTAAGGTGACATTATGCACAACAGAACGAAACACTGCCCAGTCCTATGCTATCCTCACAATCATTGTTAAGCTTGTGCCCACTGTTGCTGTCCCTGTGCCAGTCCATCTCATTGGGCAGTTTCCTCTTTTTCATTGACAGGCATGTTGTCCTTTTCCAGGGACTGGTCCCTCCTGATACTATGTCTGAAGTATGAAAGACAAAGTCTCACCATCCTGGCTTCTAAGGAACATTCTGAATGTACTTCTTCCAACACAGATTTGTTTGTTCTTGTGGCAGTCTGTAATACTTTCTTCTCAATACTCAAGTACTACAATTTTTCTAACATCTTCCTTATTCTTTGTCTAGCCTTTATTTGCATATAAGGCTATTGGAACTACCATGCCTTGGTTCAGGTGTACCTTAGTCCTCAAAATGGTATCTTTGCTCTTGAACACTATAAACAGGCACAGAAGATTTGCCTAGTGTGACGAATAGTTTCATTTCTTGACTACTGCTTCCAGGAGAGTTGATAGTGATTACAGGCAAAATGAAGTCTTTGACAACTTCAGTCTTTTCTCCATTTATCATGATTTTATTTATTGGCCCAGTTATAAGGATTTTTGTTTTCTTTACATTGAGGTGCAACCCACATATTGTCTTTCGTGTACATCAGAAATTATTTTAAGTCCTCTTTGCTTTCAGTAAGCAAGATTGTATCATCTGCATATCACAGGTTATTAATGAGTCTTCCTTCAATCCTAATGTCACATTCTTCTTCATATAATCCAGCTTCTTGGATTATCTGCTCAGTGTACAGATAGAATAAGTAAGTATGTTGAAAATTAAAACCCTGGTGCATACCTTTGCTGATTTTAAACCATGCAGTGTCCCCTTGTTCTGTTCAAACTACTGCCTCTTGGTCAATGTACAGGTTCCTCATGAGCACAATTAAGTGTTCCAGAATACTTATTCTCTGCAATGCTGTCCATAGTTTGTCATGATCGAAATAGTTGAAAGCCTTTGTATAGTCAGTAAAGGACAGGTAAACATCTTTTGTCATTCTCTTCTTTCAGCTAAGTTTCTTCTGAAATGTGTTGTTTCACCCACTTTTGAATTATCATTAGCAAAATTTTACTTGCATGTGATATTAATGATATTGTTCACATATTAACAATTTCCATATTCTGCTGAGCCACCTCTCTTTGGAATGGGTACAAATATAGACCTCTTCCAATCACTTGGCCAGTTACCCTGTCTTCCAAATTTCTTGGCATAGATGAGTGAGTGCCTCCAGTGCCGCCTCACTTTGTTGAAAGATTTCAATTTGTATTCCATCAATTCTTGGGACCTTGTTCTTTGTCAATGCCTTCAGTGCACCTCAGATTTCTTCCTTAGTATCATTGGCTCTTGATCATGTGCTATTTCTTTAAATGGCTGAATTTTGTCCATTTCTTTTTGGTAACGTGACTCTCATCTTCTTTTGATGCTTTTGGCATCATTCAGTATTTTGCATATTGTTGTTAAATGCCATCAAGCTGCATCCAACTCATAATGACCCTGTATTTCCAAGGAACAGCTGGTAAGTTTGAACAGCTGACCTCGCTAGTCACATGACCTTTCAGTCCAGTGCTTATCTTACAGTGCCACACCAGGTCTCGCCCATAGAATCCTTCAATATTGTAAGTAGAGGCTTGAATTGTTCCTTCAGTTCTTTCAGCTTGAGAAATGCCGAGTGTGTTCTTCTCTTTTGATTTTTGAACTCTAGGTTTTTGCATATTTCATTATAATAGTTGACTTTGTCTTCTTGAGCTACCCCTTGAAATTTTCTGCTCAGCTTTTACCTACCTCATTTCTTCCATTTGCTTTAACATTTCTACAGTGGAGACCAAGTTTCATAGTCTCTTCTGACATTCATTTTAGTCTTTTCCTTCTTTCCTGTCTTTTAATGACCTTTTGCTCTCTTTCTGTATGATGTTCTAGATGTCATTCCACAACTCTTCTGGTTTTTGGTCATTGGTGTTTAATGCATCCAATCTGTTCTTGAGAGATGATCTTTAAATTCAGTTGGGATACATGTTTAAGGTGAAATGTTGGTTCTTGTGCACTTTAAAACTTGTCTGTAGCTTCAGCCTGAACTTGCATATGAGCAATTGATGATCTGTTTCACAATCTGCCCCTGGCCTTGTAGTAGACTGATGATATGGAGCTTTCCTGACATGGCACTGTGGGCTAATGTGGTAGACTGCAAAGTGAGTTTGAACCACAAGGTCGATGGTTCAAGCTCACCAGCTGCTTTTTGGAAATCCTATCTATACAGGGTTGCTATGGGTCGGAGCTGACTTGGCAGCATTTAACAACAACAACAGCATGGAGATTCCCCACCATCTCTTCCCACATGTAGTCAGTTTGATTTTTGATTTTTGTGTATTCCATCTGCTCAGGTTCATGTGTATAGTATTCATGTGTATAGTGTATGTGTATAGTATATAGTATAGGTTCATGTGTACAGTGTATGCCTTTCATACTGTCTAAAAATGGCACTCACAATGAAGAAGACATTGGTCTTGCAAACTTCTGAAATGTGATCTCCAGCATCGTTTCTATCACCAAGGCCATATTTTCCAACTGCTGATCTTTCCTCTTTGTTTCCAACCTTTGCATTCCAATCACCGGTAATGATCAGTTAATTTCAGGCTGAAGAGCTTTCGTGGTTGGTGTGTAGATTTGAATGAGAGTTACAGTGACTGGTCTTCCTTTATCGGTGTATGGATGTTATCCAATCACAGACAGCATTGTGCTTTAAGATAGTTCTTAAAATGTTCGTTTTCATCATCAATGGGACACAATTCCACTTCAATTTGTCATTCCAGCATAGCAACCCATGTAATTGTCAGGTTCAAATGGCCAATACCACTCACTGATGCCTAGAATAGCGATCTTTATGGGTCTATTTCATTTTTGACAGTTTCCAATTTTCCTAGAATCCTACTTTGTATGTTCTATGTTCCTATTTTTAATGGCTGTTTACAGCTGTTTTTTTCTTCTTTTTTTCCTCTTTGAGTTGTATTCCATCATCATATGAAAATCCCAAAAGCTTTATTCCATTCATACCCCCATGGGCAACTCTACTTTGAGGTGGCAGCTTTATTTTGAATGCCTTCCAACCTGAGCAGCTCATCTTCTGACACTATAACTGATTATGTTGTTGTTGTTAAGTCCTGTTGAATCAGTTTTGAATTACAGCCACCCTGTATAGGAGTCCCAAGGATTTGGCTGGTGGGATTGAACTGCCAACCTTGAGGTTAGCAATCCAGTGCTTTCGCTACAGCACTACACTAAGAGTATCTGACAGTATACTGGTGCTATTCATCATGTTTCAGTATTCAATATTCTGGTGCTGAGAGTGTTCTGCTGTTCATAAGGTTTTCAGTGGCTAAACATTCAGAAGTCGGCCGCTGCTCCTTCTTCCTAGTTTGTTTTAGCTGGAAGCTCAACTGAAACTGCCCACCATGGGTGACACTGCTGGTATTTAAAATACGGGTGGCATAGCTTCCAGCATCACAGCAACATGCAAGCCACCAGGGTAGGACAAAATGACAGATGAGTAGTGGTCTTTGACTTCGTGGGCCCATATCAATAAACTGAGACTGGTCCACCCTTATGTTCCTTTTGCCATTATCCTACATCCTAAATATCAAGTCCCACACATAGTCTTCAGGTTTCTGTTTGAACATATTAGAAAAATCAAGCTGTTCTTTTGGAGTGTACTTTTTCCTGGGTTACAATTTGTACTTCACCTTTTGGGGCTCGATGGGACTAAAGTCTAGTTAGAGGTCTAGAAGCATAATTGGTAGACATGTTTCTTGGGAACTTTCAGCAATGTCTTGTAAAACATCTGCCTCAGGCAATGCCCCAGACAATGCCTCTGGCATCATCTCAGCAGGTACCTTTGAGTTAATCTCATGGAGAGTGGGCAGAGGGGATAATGATTTTACTGATAATGGATCAGTGGACAAAGAGGGAGTCACCTCATAAGGTGCTAGGGCTTAGTGCTTTTGGCAACAGTGATTTGACAGTACTTAGAAGATTAGTGTTTGTTCTCAGCTTCCTGATTATCTGCCCAGATGCCCCCACCCCATTTTTCCCAGTCAATGACCTCACTTTAACATCAGACACCATTAGAGATTGGGGATTCAGTTGGTGTTATAATTCAGTCACTCTTAGGATAAGACTCTGATCTTCAGCAATATCAGCTCTGTTACTACACGAAATAGGTTTTCTTTCAGGGCACAAGAGGAAACCGTGAGGTGTTTTATGCTTGAACTGTAACTCTGAAAACCTGAGCTGGTCTCCTTCCTTTACCACTTGCTCTGTTGTCAGTAGGACCAACTATCCAGCTTCCTGATACTTCTCATCGATAAAATTGCAGAAAAGTATCAAATACAGGATCCTCTGGAGTTTCACTTGTCACCAATACTTGATCTTCAGGGTTTCTGAGGGTGTAAATCTTTACGGGAGTAGAAAGCCTCATCTTTCTCCTGCGGAGCGGCTGGTAGTTTCGAACCGCTGACCTTAAGGTTCGCAGCCCGATTCGTAACCCGGATTAGCAGAAATCTCATTACTAATAGTAGTATTATTATCAGTGCCATTAAAACTATTCAAACTTAAGAGCCACTTTAGAAAACACACCCTTGTGATTGTGTTTCTCTGGAACCACTCCCAATACCAAATACCTTAGGCTGGATTCTCTAAAGAAGCAAAACCAGTGAAACGCATATCTGTATATATAACGAGACGTTTATCTCAGGCAATGGCTCACACAGTTGTAGAAGTGGGAGAGTCAGATGAACCGAGATTGGCAGGCCGGCCCAGCAGGTAAGTCTAACAGGTAAGAAGGCAGGCTGCTGAGGATTTCACTGACTCAAGCCCAAAAAGCCAGAGGTCAGAGGCTGAGCCAGATGCAGGATCCAGATCCAGTGGAGAGTCAGCAAGCTTTTCCTGAGTGTCTAATGTGTAGGAAACAGGCTACACCCCCAAGGAAACATCCTTTCAATTGATTGGCTGCTCCTAGCAGACCTCATCATAGCATTAATTACATTATATTAGGTCTCATTATGGGAAGAACTCCATCTCAATTGCCAAACCACTGAGAATCCTGGTCTATCAAATTGACACAAAACCTTCACTATTTCAGGCTCCGGAGGCTACATGGGTGAGGAGGAGCCTCCAAGCTGACCTCTGAACTATGGGTTTGGGATTTGCCAGCTTCTGTAATCGTGGGACCATTTCCTTGATAGTTATGAGTGCCATGAGACTGTGAAGGACATTGCAGAACCCTGGGACATGAGGGAAGGGAAGAGTGGTGTTTTTGATATCAGAGATGATTGAAAAAGTTGGACGTTTAACCTTTAACCTCCACCTCATAGGGCTCAGCTTCATGCCAATCCTCCTAAAAGAAATGATTCATGTAGAAGCCAAATCCATATCCAGAGTAATTATCTATCCTAGTTAGAACAAACCCTGTTCTTTCCATAATGGAAGTGGTCCAATGCATTCCCCCTGCCACCAGGTTGCTGACTGGTCACTCCGAGGAATGGGGACTCAGTGTTGGTCTCTGCTGCTGACAGAGTGGACACTCAGCACTGGCTGCAGCCAAATCAGCCCTGTGAGGAGAAGTCCATGTTGCTGAGCACACCATGGCCACTTTGTTCATTAGCCCATTTGACAGTGATGGGAGTGGCTGGGGAAAGGAGAGGACGAGTTTCCACAGAGTATATCATCTAGCCACTTGAGTTTTTAAATCCTCCTCTGCTGTGGTCACCCTGTGTTGAGCATTCACACGAGACACAAATGTCTCACTTCGTTGGCACATTCAGAGAGAGTTATCCATGTACCTCTTCCACATACCTCCTCCTTGTCACCAATTTGCCAGTCATGTTCCTTCCAGCCAAACCACTGAGCACAGCCCATGGATCAGTATGCAGTCACACATTTGGCCATTTCTCCTTCCAAGCAAAGTAAACAACCAGGTGCACTGCTTGAAGTCCTGCCCATTGGGAAGATTTCCATCCACCGCTGTCCTTCAGGGGAGGACCCAGAAAGGAGCGACAGTGCTGCTGCTGCCCACTTTGGAGTTGTGTCCACATGTGATGCAGACCCACCTGTGAGTCAGGCACAGGGTTGCTGTACATCAGTGAGCTGATCATAAGGAACTGCACACGAGGCCATACACCCAGCCTGGGAGAAGGAGAGGAGTGTGAGAGGAGTAGGGACCATGTGTGTTTGGGTCACTTCTTGTGACTTACTTGTGCGTTCAGGTTCTGCTCGAGCCCAATCTCATATATACCACTTCCATTTAAAGATGGAGTGAACTTGGTGATTATGCAGATCAAACAACATCCACCTCAGGATGGGCAGCTCAGGCTGCATGGGGACTCGGTGGCCCATCGTTAAGGATTTAATCTCTATTATGGTCCAGTATGGGAGTCCTGGTGTGGTGCTGTGGGTTAATGCGCCAGACTGCAAAGCCGTTTGAATTGCAAAGTCGGCAGTTCAAGCTCACCAGCTGCTCCTCGGAAAGCCCTTATAGGGTCACTATGGGTCGGAATTGACTCGATGGTACTTAACAACAACAACAATGGTCCTGTAACAAGCCAATAGCTGTTTCTCAAAAGGAGAGTCTGCCGAGGATGGCAGGATTTAGCTGTAAAATCCTAACGGTTTGTGCTGCGTGATTCACCAATAAGGGCCTGCCAGAGACCCCAAACAGTGTTGCAATGTGCCACTGACACTTCAAGCACCATTGGATCAGCTGAACTAGCAGCTTTTGGAGCCACTTTGTGAATAGGCCGGAGTAGCACATTGGAATTAGGGATATGCTGCACCCAAACTCCAAAGACAGCCAGCAGGCATTTTGCTTGTTTTTTTAATTTTGGAAGAACCAAATGCAATAACGTATCCTTCACTTTTGAAAGATGAGGCTTTGTGCTTCTGCAAAGATTTACAGCCTAGGAAACCTTATACCAGGTTGTTAGGAGTTAGAACAGACTCGATGGCACTTAGTTATTGATACTTCTTCCTTACTGGGTCAAATCAGCATAATGCCACCAATGTAATTGACCAGTGTGGCATCTTGTGGAAGGGAAAGGTGATCAAGGTCCTATGTATTAAATTATGACATGGTACTGGAGAGACGATTTACCTGTGATGTAAGACAGTGAAGGTGTATTTCTGGTCTTGTCAGCTGAAGGCAAACAGCTGATCTTTTGAAAATGGAACTGGGAAAAAAGCATTGGCCAGATCAATAGCTGTATACCAGGTTCCAGGAGATGCAAATTTTACTCAGGCAATGAAACCACATCTGGAACAACAGTTTCAGTTGGAGTCACCACTTGGTCAAGTTTGCGATAATCTACTACCATTATTCAAGACCCATCTTCTCCTTGTACCATTGAGTCGATTCTGACTCATAGTGACCTTGTTTAAGGTTTCCGAGGCTATACATCTTGAGGGAGCAGAAAGTCTCAGCTTTCTCCTTTGGCTGGTGGGCTTGAGTCACTGACCTTATGGTTCACAGTCCAGTGCTTATCATATGAAGCCCCTGTTCTTTACACAGCTCAAACAGATGAGTGAAATGGGGATGTGGTAGGAATAACCACTCCTGTCTCCTTCAGGTCCTTCATGGTCAGACTAATCTCTGCAATGCCTCTAGGAATATGGTATTGTTTTTGGTTTATTATTTTCCTAGGTAGAAACAGTTCTAAAGGCTTCGTCTTGGCTTTTACTACCACCACAAACTTTACTCCACATGCCAGGGATACAGTGTCAGCGTTCTACCAGCTGATGAGTGTGGCTATTCCAATTACGCATTCTGGAACTGGGGAAATCACTACAGGATGGGTTTGGGGACCCAATGGACCCATTGAGATGAACCTGAGCTAGGAGTCCATTAATAGCTTGGCCTCCATGTGCTCCTACACTGACGGGTGGGCCTCAGTGACATTTTGGATCTACTAATATCACTGTCAATTCAGAGCCAGTGTCCATTAATCCCTGAAAGTCTGATTACTTCCTTTCCCCCAGTGAACAGTCACTCTTGCAAAAGGCTGGAGCTACTTTGACTAAGGCTGTGAGAAAGATTAGCAGTATAAATGCAGTGTAGTGGGGTCCTTCCTCAAGGGGATCTTGCCTCCCCTTCAGTCAAGGAATAGTGGCTCTATAAACTGGCCCAAGTCTGGGAATTGACTGAGGGACTATGACTCTCTACTGTGGTGATTCAAGGCAGACTGCTCTTCGTTGACTTAGAATTCTGCTTGTACAAATCAGTAAATAGTAGGTGCTTCTCTATGTCACTCCTAGGAACACCATGCCTGACGTAAGTCCATATGAGACAGACCACTGCTTTGGCTCTGCTGTCTTTTACGGTGATCTCACCTACCTTGCCTTTGTCTATTAAGTCGAATCAGCCTCTTTGCAGTTAGATGTCTGAATTTAATCATGGCCATTCCCATTTATATAAAATAACAATCATCGCAGTCTTCAAGGATGCTGGAGCTCCCTTTACAAATGTATTATGCTGTAGGATAAGCACTGGACCACAAGGTTATTTGAACTACGAGGTCGACAGTTCAAATTCACCAGCCACTCGTTGGAAACACTATACAGGGATACCAAGTTGGAACCAACTCGACAGCACTTAACAACAATAACAACAACAACAACAACAACAAATTATGGTAAAAGGTATGTCCTTTGGACACTCCGTATGTGAGTCTATAGACCTTGCCTGGCATTCAGATTTCCCTCAGCCTTCGGATACCTTCTTCTACAGTATTCCAAGGCAGTTCTCACGTTTCAGCTTGGTTAGTGTAGATCATTGCATAATCCAGGAGCCCTGGTAGTGTAGTGGTTTACGAGTTGGGCTGCTAATCTCAAGGTCAGCAGTTCTTTCCTAACACCTTAAGCTAAAACAGCAAATGAAGAATTTGTGCTTAGTGGGCCCATATCAATAAACTAAGACAGATTCAATTTTATATTTCTTGCACCATTATCCCGCACCCTTAATAGCCATCCCTATACATATTCCCCAAAGGAGCTCTGGTAGCGTAGTGTTTATGAATCGGGCTGCGAACCTCAAGGTCAGCAGTTCGAAACTACCAGCTGTTCCATGGGAGAAAGATGAGGCTTTCTGCTCCCGTAAAGATTTATAGCCTCGGAAACCCTGTACAGGGTCGCTATGAGTCGGGACCAACTCCACGGCACATAACAACAACAACATACATATTCCCCAGGTTTCTGTTTATACGTATTAGAAAAATCAATCAGATCTTTTCTAGCATGTGTCTTTCTGGCCCATACTTTCTTTTTACTTCACCTTTTGGCACTTGCTGGGACTTAAGTCTACTTATAGGTCTAGAAGTAAAAATGGGTGGAGGAGGTGATTCCTGGGAATATTCTGCAATGTCTTGGAAAACATCTGCCCAGACAATGTCCCAGGATAAATCTCACACAGAGAATCATCAGGCACATCTTGGTTCATCTCAACAGATGGGAGTAAGAGGATTGGTTCTGTTGGAAGGAGAGAATTCAGTGTTCTCAGCTTCCTGATTATCTGCCAATGCATCCCCATTTCAAGTATTCCATTTACTCTAATCAGTGCCCTCACTTCAACTTCAGATGCCTTGAAAATTCAAAGGGTATTAGAATGCATCCCTTAAAATAAGACGGGTCTCTGGAAGTATCAGCTCTGCTGCTACAAGAAATAAGAAAGGGTGTTAGAATACATCCTGCTACAAGAAATAAGTCTTCCGGGCACAAGTGGAAACTTTCAGGTTTTTTATGCAGCACTTGAGCAGTGGCTCTGAAAAGCGTATCTCTTTCTTTCATAGCTTTGTCTAGCATAAATAAGACCAACCAACCAGCTTCTCTATACGCCTCATCCTGAAAAAACTTACAGAAAAGTATCAAAAAGTGGATTACCTAAAGCCTTACTTCTCACTCATACTTGATTTTGGTGATGGTAATTTGTGCGTTAATACTGCTACATCAGACCATGGATAAGCAGTACCCTGTTTACTAATCATAGCAAAGTCATCAATGTTTCTAAGACTAGTCAGACTTGAGAGGAAGCTGTTTAGAAAACTCATCCGTACTATTTTGTTCCTCTAGAACC
>NW_006408552.1:22858395-22867596 GCF_000296735.1 Chrysochloris asiatica | reverse complement strand
TCATAAGTAAATGTTTCAAGTCCTCTTCACTTTCAGCGATCAAGGTTGTATCATCTGCATATCGCAGGTTGTTAATGAGTCTTCCTCCAAATGAAGCTTATATATATATATATATGTGTGTGTGTGTGTGTGTGTATGTGTATGTGTATATGTATATATATATGGAGATTTCAAAAAGTTTGTGGAAATGATCTTGAGAGCAGGAGAACTAGATGGTGCTCATTTACCACTACCAATTGCTCTGAAAGGGAGCACATTAGAAGGTCATGGATAGAATGAGATAAAATGTAGAAAAAACCCCTCAAAATTATGAAGAAGACCAGACTTACAGGTCAGAAAGAGACTGGGGGAACTCCAAGACTGTAGGCCTTGGTTACGCTTCAGGTCTGGAACTTTGTGGCTCGGTTTTCAGTTAAGCTGTGGACAGGTATATAGGGGAGAACAACAATGCTAGTGTGGTATGCACACTGTGGAACGGTCAATCAATCGAGATCAAAAGGGCAGCATTGACCTAAGGACAAAATTCAGACAGGTTGGGAAGAAGGAGGCATGGAAACAAGAATCACTAGGAGGAAATGGGGTAACGGGTGTTATATGGAAGGGATTGCAATCATTGAAATGAAATGAAGTATAGGATTTGTTGAATGTAAAACTGATGATCTGCTCTGTAAATCTTCACTCCTTTGACAATAAGAAAAATTTAAAAATATAAAAGAAAAAATATTGTGAAAAAACTTCCACTGTCATTCCAGTTTTCTATGAACTTTTTGAAGACCCCTTCTATCTATAAAGATTTATCTCAAGGAAATGGCTGGTGTGGTTCTAGAGGCTGACAAGTCCCATGTCTCTGGGTCTGACATTAGACGGGAGGATTCTCCTTACTCTTGTAGCTTCAGGGGCTGACACACCCAATGCAGATGGTAGGCTGCTGATCTAAGTCCAGTGAACCAGCAATCAGGTGATGATGAACTGCTTTAAGCATTCAGATCAAGAACAAAGAGAACTTTGCCAGGATATCTTCCTATACTGATACAGGCCGCATCCTAAGGAAACTTCCTTTCAACTGACTGGCTGCACACAGCACATCTCATTATGGGACTGATGACATTATATTAGATCTAATCATGAGGAATGATTACCTCATTGCATAACTGCCAAACCACATCATAACTGCCAAATCACTGAAAATCACAGCCCAGCCAAAGTAACACATAACTTTAGCCATCACACTAAATATAAATGCTTTCTTAATTAAGAAGCTTTTTCAGTCTGATTTTCCAATAAATTTGGGGCCAGAAATGTGTTTCATTATCAATAAATAGGGATCTGTATCATCATTTTAAACAGGTGCATAATATTTTGGATTTAGTAGTATTTATTCAACTGATTCCCTATTGTTGGATATCTATGAAAGCTGTGTTTTGTTTCCTGTCATTATCAATGTCCTTATTCATAAATCTTTGGATAGAAATCCAATGATTTCCCATGAGACATTCCCAGCAGTGGAATTCCTCCAGTAGTGCTTTTAGTGTGTGTGCATGTGTGCCTGTAAATGTGCCGTGTGCATGTTAAAAAATATGTTGGGGCTGCTACATACCTTACACGTGGTGCTCTCTCCTGCTTGACCTAACAACTCAGGATTCAGTTTGGGACCCTGAAGGGAGGTGCCTCTTTCTCTGTCCTCATATAAAGGCGGATTTTGACTTCATTGAAGACAGCATTGACATTTCTGGGGTTCATTGGTAGGGTTCTTTCCTTGCAACCTGGGTTTGATTTCTGGTGAATGTATTTTAAGCTCAGCTGTCAACCATTTGTCAGTGGAGGCTTGTGTGTTGCTAGGATGCTGTTGAACAGGTTTTAATGGAACTTTCAGACTAAGATAGACTCAGATGAAAGTCCCAGCAATCTAACTCTGAAAATCAACCAAGGAAAACCCTGTGGATCCCAACAGTCCTGTCGATGTTGCAGGACTGGGGAGCTTTTATTTGTGATTGTGTGTGGGGTTGCCATAAGTCAGAGACAACTTGATGGCAGTTTAACCACAACAATAGCCCACTGCTAGGTGCTTTTGAGACTTAGGACTAGGGGTCAGGCAGCTTTACCTGGTCCCTGGCTGTTTTCACTTCACAACCTACACAATGAGTTTCCTGGTGCCCCTCTCACATTTCCTAACCAACCTGTTCTGAAGACAGGTGCTGTAAATCAGTAGAAAAGACCTCTTCATAAGATGAAATAATAACAGCTACTATTGACTGAGTTCTTGCTAGGTGCTGGGCCTTTACTGAGTATCTTACATGCATAAGAGTATTTAGAAGTACCCAGGGCTGTTATTCCAGTCATAGAGTCATTTACTTGGAAGTAATTTATTCCAAGTGATAGAGTTGGATCTGGGAACACAAAGCTTGTGTTTTATTTATTTTTGTAAAGTTTTTATTGTGAATTGGGTGAAGGCTTCCAGGGAATGTCTTCTGTTTTACATTAAAAACCCATACACACTTTGTTTCATCTCATTGCTCACAATGCCTTCAATGTAACATCACTTACACCATTTCCTCCCTGTGTATCTTGGTTCCATCCCTCCTACTTTCCCAGGCCTTGTGAACTTTGTTCTTGGGTAAATGCTGCCTTTTTGATCTTAGATGGTTGAACATTCTGTCGTGTGTGTCAGAAATTGAACTGGGTTTCCTCCCAATATATTTCACCTTGGTTGGGTCATGATTCTCAGTGGTTTAACAGTTGTATAATGATATCATGAAGGAGCTCTGGTAGCGTAGTGGTTACGAATTGGGCTGTGAACCTCAAGGTAAGCAGTTCGAAACTACCAGCTGTTCCGCAGGAGAAAGATGAGGTTTTCTGCTCCCATAAAGATTTACAGCCTCGGAAACCCTGTACAGGGTCGCTATGAGTTGGAATCGACTCCACGGCACATAACAACAATGATGTCATGCTGCAGTTATATGATGCTTCCTCATCATGTGGTCTTATGTGGTGGTGGTTGTGGTTATGTGTTATAGAGTTGGTTCTGACTTATAGTGACCCTGTATAGGGTTTCTGAGGCTGTAAATCTTTATGGGAGCAAAAAGCTTCATCTTTCTCCCATGGAGGTTAGCAGCCGAGCTCGTAACCACTACACTACCAGAGATCCTTGGTCTTATATGATAAACCAATAAACAGATGGACAGCAAAGCCCTTAACCCCATCACATCCTTCATCAGATGTAAAGGAATTTCCCAGAGGTGTGACCTGAAACACCTTTTATTTTAAAGAGACAAAGGGAGAGAGAAGAGAAAGTAGGACCTATCAAGAAAAAAGACGCAGGAGCAGCATGTATCCTTTAGACTGAGGTTCCCTGCACTGTGACTCTCCTAGGTCCAGGGCAAGATTGAGGCCAAGACGCATGGAGATCTCCAAGGAACGCTGGGTCTACAGGTGCTGAAGGTGACAAGGACCTTTTCCCAGAGCCTACAAAGACCCAGTGCTCTGAACACAGACTTTTATCCTAAACTGTGAGAGAATAAATTTCGGTTTGTTAAAGCCACCACTTGTGCTATTCCTGTTATAGCAGCAGGAGATAACCAAGACAGTGTGCATACCTCACTAGTGGTGGTGTTCTCCCTAGAGATCTCTCTATCAGTTGGATGAAAATGGAGTTACAGGGGTGAGTTCACGTTCAGACCCCAAGGATGCCCATGGACCATGATCCTGGTGTATTTCCAGTCCCTATCCAATAGGAGTCCTGGTGTGGTGCTGTGGGTTAATGTGCTGGACTGCAAGGTCAGTTTGAACCACATGGTTGGTGGTTCAAGCTCACCAGCCACTCCTTGGAAACCCTATACAAGGTCACTATGAGTTGGATCTGCCTCGATGACAATCAACAACAACAATTCGACATCAGTAAGCTTGGTCTTTTTTTTTTTTTTTTTATGATTTTGAGTTTTGTTCCACATTTTCTGCCACTCTATCCAGAACCTTCTAATGCGATCTTTTTCAGATCAGTTGGTAGTAATAGCCATCTAGTTCTTCTGGTCTTTCATCACTCTTCTTTCCTGGGAAAGCTTGTGTTCTTAATCCCTCTGTTCTCGTGCTACGAGTTCTAGGGGACCATCTAAAGCCCGGCCAGACCACAGGACTCATACCCATCACCCGATGCATTTAGAGGACGAATGTGAGACCCTTGGCATGCATGATCATTGAATGTGGACATGTTCTTGCTTATCTCCACAGTGTCATCCATGTAATCTGTATACTCAACATGACACATTTTGCTAGCCTTTCTAAAGGGGGCCTGGGGTTGAGGTTATTTATTGTTAAGTGCTGTTGAGTCAATTCTGACTCATAGTGACCCTATGTAGGGTTTCTGAGGTTGGAAATCTGTTTGGGAGCAGAAATCCTCATCTTTCTCCTGCGGGGTGACTGACGACCTTGAACGGCACACCTTGTGGTTTGTAGCCCATTGCTTATTGCACAGAGTTACCACTCTCCTTTAAAGGTGTTTAATCGTCACAAAATATTGAAGATTATATTGTTGTATATTAATTTTTGTCAAATGAAGCCTCTTGTGGACTATGTAAAATACAAATCCCAGGTGATACGGCTTTATGGCAAGAACCACTATTCCTGTGGCTATGCCTTAGGATCCAAGCTCTCAGAAAGCAAGGGGATCCAGCCAACTGGAACTTGGCAGTACGTTGGTAGTCTGTACACCTCACTTTGTTGGTTGGCACAGTAACCATAACTGGGGAACTGAGCAGTGGATATCGTTAAAACATGGAGATACTTCACAATATACATCAAACCAAAAGGCCTTGTGTGGCACTGTAGGATCAGCACTGGACTGTGAACCACAAGGTCAGCAGTTCAAACCCACCAACTGCTCCTTGGAAACCCTACACAGGGTTTTTTTTTTATTGAGTCAGAACCGATTCAATAGCACCTAACAACATTATTGACTGATACTGCTCCCAGGACGGCACAGATGGTTTGCTCTTGACGACTAACTTTAAAGTTGGTGGCTCAACCCACCTAGCAGTGCAACGGAAGAAAGGCCTGGCAACCTGCTTTTGTAAAGATCGCTGTCAAGAAAACCTATGGAGCCACTCTACTTTGAAGTACGTGGGATTTCCTGTGAGTCAGAAGTAGCTTGATAGTAACTTTTTGTGTGTGTGTGACTTACAATAAAATGATACGATTATGCTGTTGAAGAAATAACCGGCTTCAAAAATACACAGTCCGCTTGTATTGGGACACAGTCCGTAGCGTGGGACTGTTGTTGGGAGGCAGCGGCTTCATTTCCCTTGCTCTTAAATGTGGTCATTTGACTAGTTCACCAATGAAATGTAAGTGGACGTAACAGTCACATTTGGATTGGGCCCTTCAAGAAGTTGTTGTTAAGTGCTGTGGAGTCGATCCCGACCCATAGCAACCCTGTATAGAGTTTCTGAGGAGTGGATGGTGAGTTTGAACCGGTGACCTTGCAGTTCAAACGGCTTTGTAGAAGTAGACAGAATTCTTCTGTTTTTCTCTCCCCATCTCCAATGAGATGTTGAGGACTTTGTGGGCTCACCGGATGGGAGGAGCCACAAGATAGGCGGAGCCTGGGTCACCAAGTCACTGAATGCAGCGTTTTCCGGGAACTCCACCTTCGGTTACATGTGAGAGGGGAAAAGCTTTTGCATTACATCATTGACATTGTTGGGTTTATTTGTTACATCAGCTAGCATTACCCTAATTAATATGTAAGCCTTTCAAAAATTTTCCATAATTGGGTGGGAATGTTTCAAGTGCCAAACATGAAGACTGAGCCTATGGAAAGAGACACTAATAATGACTTGGAAGTGAGCCACTGACTTTATGAAAGACCTTTTCCTGGGCTCTCAATCACTCCGAGTTGATCTTGGTCATCCAGGGATGGGCGGGAAGTAGTATTCCTGGGAGAGGTGGCACTTCATGGGCCAGGGCCTACTGAGAGAAATGATTTCCCAATGTAATCAGAAAGTGGCAGAGCAGAGAGTCAAGGTCGTGATTTAGGAAGTGCCGAGATCAAACAGCATGGCGTCAGAGGAAGAAAGATAAGTCAGATGTGGAAGACAAAGGTGCGAGAAGTCCCTCTGAGGGATTATATTATATTGTATAGTATATATGTTATACATTCCAAGAAGCATGATCCTAGAACTGAGCAGAGAAACCTCCAACAGCCCAAGTGATTAACACAGAGAGTTTTTGCTGAATGTGGTGGGTCCGGCTGCGATGGAGCTAAGGGAAAGGGTGGGAGGGCAATAAGTTGCTCCCCCAGGTGTGAAAACGAAAAGGGAAATGTGGAGTAGTCCAAGTCAGAATCTGGCATTGTATGGAACTTGAAAACAAAATGAAAGCTGATAGAGGTGGTGTTGTTAAATGCCACTGAGTCAGTGCTAACCCTTAGCAATCCTGTATAGGATTTCCATGGAGGAGCTGGGGGGTTTGAACTGCCGACCTTGCAGTTCACACTGACCTAGTGGTCCAGCGCATTATCTTGCAGCGCCACACCAGGATAGAGGTGTAGACAGCAGCAAACACCACCCCCTGCACTGCTATCTGAAAGAGCCTTCTAAGTTATGTTCCTCTATTGTCTGTACAGCAGTGATTTCTCCACTTTCCAGAAATACTTCCCCGACTTTCCTTTGAGGAATTGCCTTTCTTATTCGATGTCCTGTTGGTTCTGGTGGGGCTAACACTATCTTCTGGTTCTGGAGGAAAACAGCCCACCTCACTTAAGCTCAGGAGCCTGTCTGGCTGCAAACAGGGAGTCCCCAGTGAGGAGGAGAGCAGCCAGGCGTGACGCCCCACAGCTCTCCCAGGCTTTCAGAAGTGTCTGCTTTAAAAGAAGCCAATTTATTTTTTATTCAAAATCCATACGAAACAATTGAACAATAAAACTGTCAGCCTCACCATCTCTTTCAGCGGGGTAGCATGTTCACCTCTGAAATGAAGCCTCCCTCCTCCTGTTCTCCTTCTGTCCCTGCCTCCCTTCTATCTTCTCTTCCTCCTGCAAGTAATTTTGGAGCACTTACTATGTGCCAAGACTTGTGCTGAATTCAGATTTTCCATTCACCTAGAATTCCCTCCTTAGATCTATTTTTAAGGGATTTTCTGATTTTCAAACTTGACTGTCATCCATCAGAGGGATTTTAAATCATTGTCCTTCAGACAAAATGATGCCAGGCTTAGAGTGCAAATAACTTGGCTTTGAGACCATAATTTACATACCGATTCATAAGCGACATGACCTTGTATAAGGATGCCATGGCTCTGCTCCTAAATTTCTTCATCTGGAAATTGGCACCAAGATCTGCCCATGCTGTGTGCCCATTTCTGGAATGTTCTCTGAGAGCAAATCTTTGTCTGCCTTGCTAACTACTCCTTGCTTGTGCCTAGAAGAGTGTCTGGCACCAAGTAGGTGCTCAAGACACTTTTAATGAGTGAATGCATAAAGCAGGCCTGGGTCAGGACCCCCATTCAGAAAGATCAGGGGCTGTAACCTCTGTCAGCAGGGTTTTTGATCACTTTGGGTACAGGACTCAGGGTGGGACTCTGAACTCAGACTGTGTGGGGCTGCCTGGGAGCAGGGTGGGGATTAAATGTGACTGTGGTAGTCCCAGCCCTATCAGTGTAGAGAGAGGTTCTCTGGAGATAAATGTAACCTTTGCAGGTCACGTCTTTATGCTGGCCTGAGGCAAGGCAGGAACTGCCTTCATCCGTGCTGGGAAACATAAAATCCCCATGCACCGTTGACGAACTCCTGCCAGCAGCATTTACCAATGTGCTTTATCTCATGGATGTTATACATTATTGACGCTACCTCTCTTTCCTCCCGGGCAAAGCAGGCTCTGGTTGGGGAGGAGAGGTCAGAGTGCTCCAAGGACCTGAAGCTGTTACCACTGGATGGTTACAGGCAATGTGGTGGCAACAGGTTAAAACCTGAGGGCTTCATTTTGGCTTATTGCTCACCTTGCTTCTCTGCTCCTGAGTACAATGTGGGAGAATCCTCGTGTCCACCTGGTGGGGCTGTGGGAGGGTTAGGTGAGACGATGAAGGCAAATAGTGTAGCATAGTGACAAGAAGACTTTTGAAAAACTACATACAGTGTGTAGGTTTAGGGTTGGCTTTTGTGTGAACATTCAGCTCCAAGGCGTAGAGGTGAAGATGGCTGTGGCTCAGCACCCAGTGCCACTTCTTACCAGCTGAGTTGGGCCACTTCCTTCATCTCTTAGAGCCTTAGTTTTCTCATCTGTAAAATGGGATAATAATAGGACATACCTCTGTGTTGTTTTGACAGGTCTGTGAGTTAACATATGGAGAGTTTAGAGCCATGCCTCAAGCATTCACATGTGCTCTTAAAGATCTGTTGTGCCCTGTAAGGCTCCCTGAATGCCTCCGTAACAACATTTGACCAGAAAACTTTCAAAACATTTTAGAACTGACAGAAATTTACATCCACTTCTAACACCCCCTCCCCCCCCCACTATGATGGGGAGTGGGGTGGTGGATTTTCAAACTCACTGTGATAGAGTAACATCCAAACATGTACCCTTAATCTCCTGTGCTACTTTACAGGGCAAAAGAGACTTGGAAATTAAGGGTCTTAAAGGAGGAGAGGGAGAGGTTGTTCTGGATTTTCTCGGTGGCCTGATATAATCACAAGGATCTTTATAAGAGGGAGAAGAGAAAAGTCAGTCAGAGGAGATCTGATAAAAAGAAGTATGTGTGTGTATGTGTGAGAGAAATTATGTGCATGAGAGTGTGTGTATGTGAGAGTATGTATGTGTATGTGTAAGAAAGTATGCGTATGTGAATGTGTATATGAGAAAGTGTGTACGAAACAGAGTATGTATGTGTATGTGCGAGAATGTGTACATGAGAAAGCATGTGTGTGTGTGTATGTGAGGGAGAGAAAAAGATTGCTAGATTTACAGATATATTGCTGGTTTAAAAATTGAGGAAGGGTCCGTAAACTAAGGAATACAGGAGACCTGTTGTTGTTGTTGTTAGGTGCCATCGAGTTGTTACTGACTCATAGCGACCTTATGCACATCAGAACGAAACACTGCCCAATCCTGGGCCAACCTCACTACTTACTGTTGCCGCACTTGAGTCCATTGAGGCTGCCACTTGGCCAATCCATCACGTTTGGGGTCTTCCTCTTTTTCACTGACCCTCCACCTT
>NW_006408552.1:22854176-22857365 GCF_000296735.1 Chrysochloris asiatica | reverse complement strand
AAGTTCTCTGTCAATGTATGCTTGCAGCCGTTTCTGTATTACTTTTAGTAAAACTTTACTTGCATGGGATATCAAAGAGATTGTCCAATGATTTCTGCATTCAACGGAATGCGGAAATCAGAAAAGTAGAAACCAGAAAGAAAAGTCAAGGAAATGGATTCTCCTGCAGAAACCTCCAGAAGGAGCCCAACACCTTGATTTAGGGCTTTTAACCTCCAGAACTGGTGTCCAGTGATGGCGCTGCAGGATAAACACTGGACTGCAAGGTCTGTTTGGGTTGAAAAATTGACATTCAAATTCACCAGTTTCTCCTCGGAAATCCGATACAGGGTCTTTATGAGTTGGAACCACCTTGATGGCACTTAATAACAACAGCTTCCAGAACTATAACAAGTTTGTGTTGTTTTAGGCCATTGGATTTATGGTAATTTGGTATTACAGTGATCGGAAACTAATACAGTCCTGCAGCAACAAGGGAAACCTTTCCCTTCTTCTAGTGGGGCTTTGGGCATCCTTACTCACTGTGGGATGTGGGTGGATCATGAAGCTTCTCTGAGCTTACTTTTCTCATCTGTATAAGGGGAACTGTGATTGTTATGAGGCAGAGCCCTTCAAGCCCATACCCATTATAGAGTATGTATTTGAGGAGTTGTGCCCCTTTCCCATCTCCTTTTAGGGCCAGCATGAATAGAGCTCATCCATTTGTTCTGTGGTTTGGACCCCTCCAGCAGCCAGGTATATGGGCAGATAGTCCTGGGCCATCATGGGGAGTGAGTGTGTGCCTGGTGGGCCAGGAGACAAGGGCTGAGACTGCATTTGGTGGGAGGTGAGCAAGTTAAAGTTTATTCTTTTGGACTCTTCATGGTCTAAGCACTGATGTTTGTTATTGTTGTGGTTACGTGCTGTTGACATGGTTCCTACTCATAGAGACCCTGTGTAGGGTTTCCAAGGAGCAGCTGGTGGGTTTGAACTGTTGACCTTGTGGTTCTCAGTCCAGTGCTGATCCTACAGTGCCACATTAGGAATCCATGTGCAAATCAGATCTACTCTTGTTTCCACCCTGATCCATCTATTGTCTTTCACTACAGTTGTAACAACAGGGTTGCTATGGGTTGGAACTGACTCGATGGAACTTAACAACAACAACAACTAACTGAAAGGGTTGAAATTCAGTCTTAGGCAGTGGAACCACAGAAGAAAGTCCTGGTGGTCTGCTTCTGTAAAAATGAAATCATGCTTCTCGGTAACCTATGGACTCACCATAAGTCAAATCAACTTAATGGCAATAGGTTGGTCTTTTGGTTTTTAAATATCTTATTTAGGGATAATGTTAGAAGCCATCAAAAACCTTATGGCTAGCAGTGGAACACTGTCAGCACCAGACTATTGAATAGTGAAACATGACGAAGAGCACCAGAATATTGTCAGATATTGTGCCGGAAGGTGAGCCCCTCAGGTTGGAAGGTACTCAAAATACAACTGGGGAAGAGCTGCCTCCTCAAAGTAGAGTTGAGCATGATGGCACGAATGGAATAAAGCCCTTGGGACCTTCATTTGCAGATGGGACACAACTCAAAATGAAGAGTAATAGCTGTAAACATCCACTAATGGTCAGAACATGGAATGTATGAATCTAAGAAAATTAGAAATTGTCAAAAATTAAATGTAAAGCATTAAACATCCATATCTAGGTATTAGTGAGCTGAAATGGAATGGTTTTGGCCATTTTGAATTTGACAATCACATGGTTTACTATGCCAGGAATGACAAATTGAAGTGGAATGGCATCACATTCATGGGCAAAAAGAACATTTCAAGATTTATCTTGAAGTACAATACTGTCTGTGATTGGACAATCTCCACAGACCTGCAAGGAAAACCAGTTAATACCACTACTCCTCAAACTTACACACCAACCGCTAAAGCCAGTGCTGATGAAATGGAAGAATTTTAAGACTTCTTCAGTCTGAGATTTATCAACCATGCAATCAAGATGTATTGATAATTACTGGTCATTTGAATGCAAAGGTTGGAAACAAAGAGGAAAATGTGGCCTTGGTGATAGAATGATGCTGGAGCTCATATGACGGAATTTTGCAAGATTAAAAACTTATTCATTATAATAAATACCTTTTTTAAACAACATAAAAGATGACTGTGCACATCAACCTCTCCAGATGGATTACACAGGAATCAAATTGACTATATCTGTGGAAAGAGACGATGGAAAAGCTCCACATCATTGGTCAAAACAAGGCCATTAACACACTGTGTAACAGGCCATCAATTGCTCATATGCAAGTTCAGAATGAACATGAAGAAAATGGAAACAAGTACATGACAGACAAATTATGACCTTGAACATATCCCACCTGAATTTAGAGACCAAATTTGATGCATTAGACACTAGAGACTGAAGACCAGAAGAGTTGTGGGATGACATCAAGAACATCATACAGGAAGAAAGCAAAGGTCATTAAGAAGATAAGAAAAAAGGAAAAGACCAAAATGGATGTCTGAAGAGACCCTGAAACTTTCTCTCCAGTGTAGAGATGCTTAAAGTAAATGGAAGAAATGAGGAGGTACAAAGCTGTACAGAAACTTCAAAGGGCAGCTTGAGAAGGCAAAGTCCAGTATTATAATGAAATGTGCAAAGATCTGAAGCTAGAAAACCAAAAGGGAAGAACATGTTCAGCATTTCTTAAGCTGAAAGAACTGAGAAAAAAAATTCAAGTTTATATACTGAAGGATGCTATGGGCAAAATATTGAATGATGCAGAAAACATCAAAATAATATGGAAGGCATACCCAGAGTCACTGTACCAAAAAGAAATGATCAATGTTCACCCATTTCAAGAGTTAGCATATGATTAAGAGCCAGTGGTATTGAGGGAAGAAGTCCAAGGGACACTGAAGGCATTGGCAAAGAACAAGTCTTCGGGAATTGATGGAATACAAATGGAAATCTTTCAATAAACTGAAGCAGCATTAGAGAGACTCACTCATCTTTGCCAAGAAATTTGGAAAACAGCTACCTGTCCAACTGATTGGAAGAGATCCATATTTGTGCCTATTCCAAAAAGAAGTGACCCAAAGGAATGAGCAAATCAGCAAACACTATCATTAATATCACATACAATAAAATTTTGCTAAAGTTAATTTAAAAATGGCTGCAACAGTACATTGACA
>NW_006408552.1:22840279-22853381 GCF_000296735.1 Chrysochloris asiatica | reverse complement strand
CTCATCTTTCTCCCACAGAACAGCTGGTAGTTTCGAACAGCTGACCTTGAGGTTAGCAGCCCAACTTGTAACCACTATGTTACCAGAGCTCCAATAATTAGTGTCATGATAAATGGAGAAAAGACTGAAATTGTCAACGACTTCATTGTTCAGCCCACCATCAACACTCATGGAAGCAGCAGTTAAGAAATCAAACAACATATTGCATCAGGCATATCTGCTGCACAAGACCCTTTATAATGTTCAAGAGCAAAGATATCAGTTTGAGGACTAAGGTGCAACTGACCCAAGCCATGGTATTTTCAGAAGCCTCATATGCATATGAAAGTTGGACAGTGGACAAGGAAGACTGTAGCAGAGTTGATGCATTTAAGTTATGGTGTTGGAGAAGAATATTAAAAGTACCATGGACTGCCAGAAGAACAAACAAATCTGTGTTGGAGAAAGCAATCAGAATATTCTTTAGAAGCTAAGACTTTGTCTCTAATACTTCAGACAGTATCAGGAGGGATCAGTCCCTTGAGAAGGACATAATGCTTGGTAAAGCGGAGGGTCAGCAAAACAGAAGGAGACCCCCAACAAGATGGACTGGCATAGTGGCATCAAGAATGTGAGCAGCACAGTGGCAACTGCAACACCTGTGAGGTTGGTGCAGGACGGGGCAGTGTTTTGTTCTGTTGTGCATAAGGCTGCTGGGAGTAGGAGCCGACTCAGTGGTACCTAACAACAACAGGAACACATGCCAGAATTTAACGTATATTTCTGTTGCTAGAAAACATGTGTGCATTTATACAAATGCATGTGTATATACATATATTTAAAAACAAAACAAAACAAAAAACCAAACCCAAACTTGGTGCTGTAGAATTGATTTCAACTCATGGACCCCCATGCATTATAGTGTAGAACTGTGCTCCATAGGACTTTCTTGGTTGTAACCTTTATGAAAGCAGATTGTAAGCATGTCTTCCCACGGTACCACTGGGTAGGTTCGACCCACCAACTTTTACATTAGAGGTCAAGAGCAAACTGTGTATCCCACTTAGAGACTTTATATGCCAGTGTATTCCGAGATACACCAACAGGTTTGAAAGGACTCATTGTCCTTTCAAACCTGTTGTACAACTTTATAATTATTTATATTGTACAACTTTAAAATTATGTCCCATCCCTGGACCTCACTGCCCACTGGGAATATGGAATTGATAATATTTTATAACTTCTGTAATTATCTTATGAAAAGCTGAATCATATAGCTTTGCCTTTTTCCCCCTGAGGGTGCTAAAAGTGTTAATATGTTCATTTGAAATATGCCATGACTGATGGGAGAGTGTTTGGGCATTCTTTTCTTCTTGAATATGTCAGGAGCAAGGAGGAGGAGGGCGGTGAGGAGGCGATCCTCACCTTGTGCCAGCTCCGGCGGGTGCGTGGGCGGGAGTTCTCTTATTACTCCCACAAGGGGAAGTAATTACTTCTCAACACACCACTCCCTCCACTGTGCTTTTCAATCTTAAACAATTTCCCAACTTGTCATGCCACCTGCAGCCCTGTTAGTCATGTTGTGGCCCGGGAAGCAGTGTGGCAGAAGTAATTACTGTTGACATTGTCACATTGCCATCGTGTTTGTCACTCTACCTGTCACTAGAGGCCAACACCCCACGTGTGCCCACCTGCCGTTTCTCACCTGCCCCCTCCTCTCAGCCCCTACCACCTGCTATCAGGAGCTTGGAGTTGTGGACAGTGACAGCTAGTCTCCAAGGGACCAGGACAGTCACCAGAGGCAGTAGCCCACTTTGCCCAGCCCTGTACAGCTGTCGTACTGAAGACTTTCCAGCTGCCCGGCAGGCCTACGGCACCTGGAGTAGTTAAGCCCTAGGAAGGAGGATTATAGGGCGGCTTGAATTTAAGAACCAGATCGATGTGAGTTTTCTTCTTGGCTCCTCCACTTGGCCTTGGACAAGCTAGCTACCCTCTATCCTGTGTGCCCAAGTTTTTGCATCTGTAAAATGGGCTTTGACTTACAGCATTGTTGGGAAGATTGACTGAGATTCAGTTGAGTTATGTCTGAATGCAGAGCGTTTGGCTTAGCGCCTGGCACATAGTAAGTGCTCAGCAGATTGTTATGATGAAGGACTGCCATAGGGGTGTGTAGCCGTGAACTTTGAATCTGTGGAGTTCAGGGATCCCTGACTGCCTTGTAAACCTAGCTGTGTTTACAGTCCTCCCATCAATGAAAACTCTGCCTGGCTGGCTGTGTGCTGTGGAATTGGTTCCAACTCATAGTGACCCTGTATAGAGTTCCTGAGGCCATGAATCTTTATGGAGCAGAAAGCCGCTTTCTCTAGTGCTGCGCCTAATGGATTCGAACTGCTGACCTGTGGTTAGCAGCCAAACACATAACCCACTAAGCTATCAGGGCTCCAGTTTTACTTCCTGTTTTTCCTAATTCTGGCTTTGACTTCCACCACTCATGACCCACTCTTCCTGGGGGGCCAGATTGTCTCTGTGGCTAGCCCCTAGCTGGCTATCAGATCCTTGGGGAGACTTTGCTTGAGGCTGAGGTCTCTGGACTTTGTGGGACACCCTTTGGGGTCAAGTGACATTATTTGGGAAGCCCACTCATTCTGCATGGTTGGTACCCAGTCCTAGGGACCACCCTGTTCCATAGTTTCTCCTGGTGTAATAGGTGTGAGTGTGTGAGGAGATGCAGACCAGTTGTCGAATACCTGCAACTGTTGTTCCCTGGAAGCCAACCACAACTGCAGCCAGCCAACACCCTGTAATAGTGTAAAGTCCTCAGTCTCTCTGAACCCACAGAGATGAGAAAGCAGAGAATCTGAGAAGTCAGGTAAGCTAAGGTTACATGGAGAGTCATGGATAAGGTGTAGGTAAGGCCAGTGGTGGCAGTTAACATAGACCCCACACAGTTGACACCTGCCTTAACAAGACAACGATGGTTGTAGGACTGGGGCAGGCTCTGGGGCCCCCTGTTGATTGGGGAGGTCTGGGAAATCTGGGGTGGGGACAGCCTGATTTAGGGGAGTGGGGGGACTTGGGGTAACTGTTGACGAATTCTGAGGAAAGGGTTTCAATACTTCAACAACTTGAACATTGACGCTAACACAGGACGCCTCTTGTTTGGGTCCAGGTCTTTTTCTTTGTTTTTATCTCCTCCTCCTCCTCTGCCAACCCTGTCTCTTCCTTCTCTTTCCCTCCTGTTTTCTTTCCTTTCTCTTCCGCCTCCCTACAGGCAGGAATTTTCCTACCCCCCCCTCACCCACCCCCCCACACACAACACAGCCCCAGGCCCTAGGTTCTAGATGCCATCTCAAGAGAATTTGCAGTCAAATTCACAGATGGAACATGCTGGAAAAGCCAGTGAAACCCCTAAAGGGGAGGGAGGTCTTTTGTCCTTCACAGCACCCTGTTGTGTGATTTAAGCCACTCACCTGAAGTTGCAGCAGGGTGAGTTTCCTGCCCGTGTCTCTCTCTCTGGATGGTGTGTCCAGTAATGGGAGAACACTGGGGCCGGAAGGACGTGAAATCTCGTTTAGCACCAGGTTGCTGCTCTGCATGCTGTTCTGCAGAGGCAGTGGTGCAGATGGTAGCTCTGGAACCCCAGCCTTTTCACAGGTTTTTTTATTTTATTTTTTTAATTTTGAACCCTTACAGGAGAGTTGCAAAGATAGTTTACAGAGTTCCCACATAACCTGCCCTTCATCCAGTTTCCTTGTATGCTAACAGCTCAAAACTGCAGGCCTAGGGACTCATCTGTAGACCAGGGCACCTTCAGAGGAGTGTGTGGGCGCACTGGTGCCACTGTTAGAGGGTGACACCAAACTGGCTGTCTATAACATGCTTGAGTAGTGTTTTAGCAGAATTGTTGTTTTTGAAAAATAAAATGTCCCAGTAGTTAGTTATAACTACAAAAACTTCATTTGTAAGCCCAGCTTACATATATCAATATACTTACAGGGCTGTTTTCGTTGTTGTTGTTAAGTGCCGTTGAGTCGGTTCCGATCCATAGTGACCCTGTATAGGGTTTCCCAAGGAGTGGCTGGTGAGTTTGAACCGCCAACCTTGTGGTTCAAACCGACTTTGCAGTCCAGCGCATTAATCCACAACGCCACACCAGGACTCCACGTACAAGGTAGAGCTCTGCTTTTTGAGCTTTTAATGCGCTCTGTTTAGAGCCGTCATTATTGGTCAATTTCAGTGATGCTTCACATCACTTGGTTTCATCTGCACGTGTTACAAGCACGCAATGCTCTTCTTGCTGCTGCCAGTGTTTTTGTAGTCACTGATTTTGTCAAATTTTCTGATGTTTTAGCTATCCTATTGTGGTAATTAGTATTTGTGAACGGGTATCAACAACTTGTACAACTTGTTTGAGAATGAAATGGTAATTAAAGGAAAAGGAAAAAAAATTGTAAAAGGTTTCTACTCAGTAATAATGTTGTAACTAATAATGTTGTAATTCAATGTAGAAAGATTTTATAAAATATTTTTGTTAATATTTATATAATGTAGAAATATTTATGCAGCATACAATTATATTTAAGGAGCCCTGGTAGCATAGCGGATTACGAGTTGTGCTGCTAACCACAAGGTCAGCAGTTCAAATCTACCAGTCGCTGTGGGTGAGTCTTTTTTTATTTTTAATTTTTTTTTACAGCCTCAGAAACCCTATCAGGGTTGCTATGAGTTGGAATTGACTCCATGGCACATAACCACTACCACAATTATATTTATCACATATTATTTTTGATTAGGGAACATGGTGGCTCCATAGGATAAGCACTGGACTACTAACCCAAGGTTGGTGTTTCAAGCCCACAATTTTCTCTACAGGAGAAAAACGAGATTTTTCTACCCTCGTAAAAAGCCTGGTGTGGTGCTCTGGGTTAATGTGCTGGACTGCAAAGTCAGTTTGAACTGCAAGGTCGGTGGTTCAAGTTCACCAGCTGCTCCTTAGAAACCCTATACAGGGTCACCGTGGGTTGGAACTGACTCAACAACACTTAACAACAACAACTCCGGTAAAGATTTACAGCCTTGGAAACCCTATACATTGCTGCTGTGAGTCAGAACTGACTCTATGACACTTAACAACAACACTGTTGTATGATTAAGATTGATAATAAACATTGCTGGGTTTGTGTATGGTCTAGTATGGGAGGAGGTCCATGGAGAGGGAAACACCATGAATCCCCACACTGGATGACACCAACTTTAGTGATGTAGACTTTATTTGGAGTTCTTCAGTTTTCTGTTTCTTATCATTTCCGTGAAAATATTACCAATCATCGCTCCCACAGTATACTGTACTTCTAAGCTGGGTTCAATACTTCAGTGCAGTGGCCACACAGAACTCAGACAGCACACTCACAGTTATGGGGTTTATTAGCAAAGTGAACAGGCCAGAGTGCAGAATCAAAACCTGCTCAGGACACAGTGCTTCCAGTCAGGACAGCCTCTCCTCCTCTGCCATGCCCATAGGCAGGCCTTGCTCTGGCCCTCGTCCATTTGGCTTGACCTCTGCCTTGGTCAGGCAATGTCACAAAGCTCTTTTAGGGCTGCTGATAAATGCTCCCAGGGCACGCCACTCCACCAGAAACCTTAGCATTAAGGCACTCAGCTCAGTTCTGTGTGTTAGCAAATCTAGCTCCCCCAATGAAAAGCCTAGAGGCACCTTACTCTGCAAGTAAGCCTCCTGTCCAAGTCATTCAGTTTTACTTGCTCTGTAGGATGGGAAGCCCAGCACTCTATCTTGGGTGCTGGCTCTTGCACTCTTGATTGTGGGCTGCCACTCCTCTGTTGATCCTCTACCACTTCTCTGTTATCACAGCTTTCTGCCCCTGAGTTGAGGAGCCTTGATGCACAGGGCTATCGAGACCCAAAGGATCCACTCCACTCATGACTTTCTTTTTGATGGTAATGGCTCATACCAGCAGAATGGCAAAATTGACCAATGACAATTAGCCTTGTTAATGATCACATCATTCCAAGCTGAATCATAAAACCCACAGTATCTTCCTCCACCTTTTGTTACCCAGACCCATCAAGAAAAAGTAGACTGGTAGGAATTTACAGAGACTATAATGAGAATAGATATTAATTAACAACACTGTAGGCTCCAATCCAGGATCCTGTTTTGAATTTAACTTTTCATTTTTTAGAATTCAAAACCAAGGCACAGAGAGGGGGAAAGGCCTGGACTAGGTTTCTCTACAAAGGGAACCCTGGTCTCTCTGTATCTATAACCCTTGTCTCCCATCTTCCCTCTAAGGGCTGCACATTAAACTCCCCTAGGAGCTTTCTAAATCCCTGTGTTCCTTCACTGACTTCCCTGCTGTCAGTGGGAAGCCACTGACAACCTGAGTGCTAGCCACTATAGGCTTCCCACACAACCATACAATGTAGGTCTTCCTCAGTAGTGTTCAGGTGGGCTTCATTCTCCTGAATGAAAGAAGACTCCACCACCTATGTCCCTTCACTGATCTGCAACCCAATTTCCTTCTAGATAAACTTGAGGAGAGGGATCCACACATCTCCCAAACCTGATGAGTTGTGGGTCCAAATTAGCTTGCATGAAGCAATGCTTATTTAGCATTTCTTGATGATTAGTTGTGTGTTGGAACATCTGGAAATTGTTTACCTTCATTGTTTTACAGTTCAGGAGGCATTGACATGAAAATCATAGAAACATTGCATCTGGTATTAGCTAACTGGGGGAATTTGTTGCGTTTGTTGGCCTGGGGGTAGGTGTTTCTCTGGGCCAGCCACCATCTACTTGTCACTTTCACCAAGTCCCTGGCCTTAGGATACACAGGAACCCATTCCCAGAGCTCACACTTCACCCAATCACTGAATCAATATTGCTGGGACATGGGGGGAAAAGGGAAAGCAATAACAGCGATGGCAGAGGCAGAGAGATGACCAATGAGGAATCGTACCCCCTCCTTCTACAGTGTAGTTTTATTACTGAAATGAGACTGTCAAGTCAAGGACTCAATTTCCCAGCTTTCTTTGCATCTAAGGGGGACCATGTGACCAGTTTTGGCCAATGAAATGAGAGAAGTGATGGGGGTTGCTTTTAGATCAAAATGTGTGCCTTTTCCACTGTATCTTTCTCTGTGGAGAGTTCTTCTTGACCTGGGGCACCACACTGAACTAGATCTTGTGGTATATCTGCTATAGCATCTTGCTTTATTTTAACCAACACCACAGCAATTATAGAGCACCTACTAGGTGCCAACGATTATGCTAGGAGATGCATATATCGTCTCAGTTAATCCTCTCAATATTCCTGTGAGATTGATATTTACAGTTAAAGAAGCAGGTTTGGAAAGGTTAAGTGGTTTGCCCAAAGCCATAGAAAAAGTGATCACTGGAACTGGAATATGAACATATAACCATGAAATGCCCACATTCCAGGTGTTCTCCTGTCCAGTGGTCGTTTCTTTCTGCTTCCCTCACTCTTGTGAGGTAGTCCCTTCCCAAGGGTTGGCCTTCTACTTTGCTTTCCTGCCCCAAACTTGGGGGTCCTGTTGTATCCATGTGGTCCTTTCCAGCCTTGTTTCCTTATTCTACGTTCATGTCTGACATCTGAGGCCCTACCACCCACAAGTAGTTCTTGGAAGGATTGAGTTCTTGTGTACCCTGACTCCAGATCTCGGTGATGTCCTTACTGAGGAGAAGAAGCACTAATTTTATCCATGTCTCAAGGCTTGATCCCCGTTTCAACAAGGTAGCTAATAAATGCTCATGGAAACAGTATCAAGAAATAAAAAAACGTACACAGTAGGAATAGAGTAGGTCCAGATAAGAGCATGGAGAGATGATCAAAAGGTGTAGATGAAGAGAAAGAGGGGAGGAAGAAAAAGAGAGAGATTTCATTTGAAATCTAGTTGTATCCGAGACAGTGCCACCCTGAAATTCCCAGCTTCATGAACCCAAATGTCTCTCGTTCAAATGAAGCTGGTAGGTGCCCTGTTATTTTCCCTTGAATCCAAGAGTCCCAGATGGACATTTACCACGTCACATTATAGCTGGACTGACTGTCTTTCAGACTAGACTCTCTCACCTGCCAGCTTCACACATGTCTTCTCTCTACTTGCTTTTTTCCTTTTTCTATTTTCCTAGCCAACTCTTATTCATCCTTCAGGTCTCAGTATAGTTGTCATCTTCTTCCAGCGAACCTTTTCTGACTTTCCAGAGTTGCCTCTTTCCTGTGTTTGCCTAGTTTTCTCTTTATTCCTATGTCTTTCTCATGGACAAGGAACTCCCCAAGGTCAAGGTTCTATCCCAGCAGCCCAGAACAATTTCAGGTTTATCGCATGGCTTAGTTAATCTTCTAGACTAAGAAAACATTTATTGTTAGGTGGTGTTGAGTCAATTCGGACACATAGCGACCCTATGCACAACACTGCACCAAAGTGGATATATTGTCACTTTGACTACAAACATTCTTTGCAGAGTATTTAAATGCATTAAAGGTACAGCTCATATTCATTCAGAGTTTGGCAAAGAACATGATGAACTCTAAGGGATAACAGGTTAGTTTATTGAAGGGACTATGTACAAAGACGCAGGCAGCAAGAGATGGTGGTGTTCCTTAGGACTAGCGACAATGGGGAGCTGTTACTGTGTCTAGGCCTGAAGAGGCTGGGGAGTGGGGTGGGTGGGTGATGGTTTACTGGAACCTGGAGGGGTCTGCAGACAACAGAGAGAGTCATCTGAGAGAATCTGTGGTTTTCATTAGAAAAACTGCAGCCATTCTAATCAGCGGCCTAACACAGAGAACAAAAGTACTCTGACCTTCTTTTCTGCTCCCTTCTGATTTCCTGTTGACATCTCTAATCATCTAAACCCAATGTAAAGCTAGAAAGCAAAGGCTCTGCAGACTCCTGCAGACCACAGAGGTTAGCCTCCTGGGGCACAGGGTGGACACAGAGGGTGGAGTGAATGTGAAGGGGCAAACAGCATTTAACACAAGCCCCGTGACACAGTGACCTACGGTCTCTAGGTGGGCTTGTGTTGTAAGAGCTGACTTGAGTACAGCCCTAGAAGATTTCACTTCAAGGGTGGCCTGCTGAGAGGGGCAGTCTGCCCTCAGGGTGCCCATGATGGGAGAAGAACTAGCATCAGTGGTAAAGGCTGATAGAGCCTGACCCTTGCTCACATTCTCACATCCGAGTGACCTAAACCCAGCCGGCCACCTTCCCAGGGCATGAGCAATGAACAGACATACTTTATCACTTGTCAACTAGTCTAACCTCCCTGATACCAAATCCTTAGGGACAAAGGAGCAGCATTTATAACACAGTGGATAATTATTCTCCAAATGAATCAAGCTATCAGGGGCACCCAGGCTGAATAAATCAAAGCAGATGGGGTAGATTTCACAGCCCTGAAGAGCCACAGCTGCTGTTTGTGATAGATTTTTATAAGATGTCTCTTCACCACCACGTAACATTCATCAGCAATGTCTCCCCTCTGCCTTTCAGCCATTTCCCATGTCAAATGAAGATAAATGGCAGATGAGCAAGCAGCCTTCAAATTGCTATTGAAAATATTTTGAAAAAACCATGAAATGCCAGGCCTTTCTCTCTTCCACGGGGATTCGATTTATCTCCTGGGAAATATTTTTTTCTCCCTAGGAGCTAAATGCTACTCAATGAAATGGGGATTTAGGGGTCTCAGTGATATTTCTAAGAAGTTTGTAATGCCTAAGGGATACTCTCTCCAGCTGGGCGACTTTCCATCCAGTTATTGTAAGATGAGGGCACCATGGTGGTGCAGTGATTAAGTGCTCACAAAATGGCCACAGTTTCAACTCAACAGTTGCTCTGCAGGGGAAAGATTCTATAACAGTGATGCCCTAAAATTACAGTTCTGCTCTGTCCTACAGAGTCACTGTGAGGTTGACTGGACCAATGGCAATGTCTTTTTTGGTTTTAATGTAAGTGGGCCAGCCTATGCCAGGCTCCTCTGAATATTACATAATTCCTTATTTTTTGAGCATGCCACACATCTGTCAGTTTGTTGTACTATGTTGGCTTTTATGGTGCTGTGTTGCTGGATGCTTCAAATACCACGCATGGTGTCACGCATGGCGGGGAGGTTTCAGTGGAGCTTCTAGTCTAAGAAAACACTTGTTGTTAGGTGCTGTTGAGTCCATTCTGACTGTAGTGACCCTATGCACAGCACTGCCTGCTTCTGTATCATTCTCACAAATGTTATGTTTGAGCCCTTTGTTGCTGTCACTGTATTAGTCAATCTTACTGGAGTCTTCCTCTTTTTCACTGACTCTTCACTTTACCAAACATGATGTGTTTCTCCAGGGACTGGTCCCTCCTGATACTACGTCCAAAGTATGATAGACAAAGTCTCATCATCCTTTCTTCCAAGGAGCATTCTCTTTAAAAAAAAATTTTTTTAAAGTTTTTATTGTGAACTGAGTGATAGGTTACTTGGGAGAACATCAGCTTTACACTCATCCTATCATATTTTGTTTCATTGCAATGATGATTACAATCTCCTCCATGCATCATCATTCAACAGCATTTGCTTTTATTCCCTCCGTGTTTTTTTTTTGAATGTACACCGAAGCACTCAGGAATATATAACCATTCAAACAAACCAAAGGGCATCACCAGCACACCTGCTCCCAGGACGTCAGCACACAGCCCCTCTCCCTCCCTGAGTCCAGAGCTCCATCTTTCCACGTTGTCTTTGCCTCCATCTCTGGCATCACTGCTTCTCTGGGTAGAGTCCCACAGTCTGCTCTTCTCCCTTGATGGTTCCAGGGTCCTCTGCTCCTGGACTGCAAGATTAACCACTCCCCTCCTTTTGTTACAAAATGTCTACCTTTACATTTGCAACAATCTCAATCAGTCCTGATAACAATGATTCACCATTGAACCACAAGAGCCTTATCCCCATCTCCTTTCACCAGTCCTGTCTAGACAGGTTGAAAACTACTCAGTGGAGTTTCTACTTTTCCCCACACCCTCTGAAACTAAGCTCCCTCTTGAAAACTTGTAAGCCAGTCACTTCATTTTCATGCCTTTGCAGCCCCCCTATTTTAGGTAGCCAATGTCTAAGTTGCCCATCCCTGTCAACCCGGTGTACAGAGGAGGTGGGAATGATCCTTGCTGTGAAGATTCGTTCCCTCTTTTAAGCTACTACATCCATAGTATAGGTCAAGGTCATCAAATTGTAGTGGATTACACTTTTTTCCCTCTTCTTTCTTCCTCTAGTTGAGGTCTGGTCATCTAGTCATTGAAGCCAGGTCAAATGGATGCGATCTGCAAGTATGGGCATTCTTGTGCCTCTCCCCTCACTTCGTATCAGCTGGACACTTCACTCTCTGCTCTATCCTTCTGTGGCTATATTCCTATTCATGGGATCAGGAGTCCCCAGGTCTCATCGTACTGCTGGCCAACCAGGTGTCATTCCAGTTTGACGGGAGTCTATTGAATGTGGTCAGACTCAGCCCACATCATCATTGCTGCTTTTCCTCCACTTTCCCTTATCAGTAGACCAACATGGTTGCCAGCAGGATTACATGCCTACCCAAGGAACATTCTTTTCTTTTCTTTTTTTAATGTTTTATTGTGAATTATGTGATAGTTTACATGGGAGAACATTAGTTTTACATTCATTCTATCGTATATCGTTTCATTGCCATGGTTACAATCCCTTCCATGCATCATCAACCTACCAAAGGGTATACCCTGCAAGCCTGCCCTCACACCCCCCAGTCTTCAGCATACAGTCGCTCTCCCTCTCTGGATCTAAAGTCCCCAGCTGCTCCATTGCTCCACGTCATCATCTCTGCCTTCATCTCAGGCATCACTGCTTCTCTGGGTAGGGTCCCGCTCTCCGCTCTTCTCCGTAGATGGTCCTAGGGACCTCCGCTCCAAGGAGCATTCTTGCTGTACTTTTTTTCAACACAGACATGTTTGTTCTTTTGGATTTCATGGTACTTGCAATATTCTTTGTCAACACCATAATTCAAATTAATTGATTCTTCTCAGTCTGCCTTAATCATTGTCCAACTTTCATATGCATATGAGGAGATTGAAAATACCATGTCAGAGGCAGTGACCCAGTGCTAGAAGCTGTGGAGCTGTGCATCTGGTGGGAAAAATGTGACCAATATTTCATCTTTCACTTTTCATTTTTCATGTATCTTTCCTCTTCACTCCGATCGCGCCCTCACTGCCCAGCCCAGATGCCTTCAGATGGATGGGAGCACACCCACCAAAGGGTCCAGCATTGCACCCTAAGTTTTCCAATGGCACAGAGAGGAAACCTGCAGGCTGCTTCTTATGATATCTGACTCCGGGACTCAGCCCCAAAGTTAACCTGTGCGGGACCTTTTATTCCTGCCTGTACAGCAAAGGCCAGTGGACAGTCAAACACAATTTTATTTTTGTTTTTATTTGTCTCTGCTTTTATATTGTTTCTGTCTTTTGGTCCTTCTGGCCTCATTCTTTTCCCAGGGATTAGAGATTTCTCCCCCTACCTTACCCAAGAAGAGACAGCAACTGTGCTCATATGGCCAAGCTACAAGCATACCTTGTGAAACTCCACCACACGGACAAGAGCCAAAACCAGCTGCTAGGCATTACACGTGAAAAGGGAAGCCTATCTCCAGATCATATCCAACAGGAGACACTCAATAAACTTAACAGCAAAGCAACATACATCCATTTAAACACTTAAAACCCACATAACTGCTGAAAATGTTGAAGAAAGCACAAGTAAAGATCTCAACACATGTCCAAAAACAGAAAAAAGTAACCGAGACAAATGAGCTGGAAGCAGACACAGACTTTCCAGTAGAAGAGCAGGCTCTGGATCTGCCTGAGAAGGAATTCAGAAGAAGGATATGGAGATAAATTCACATGCTCCAAAAAAGGGTAGAGGAAAATAAGGAAGAAGTCAGGAAAGTACTATAGGAGCAATCAAACAAGATAGATATAGCATTGGAAATAATCCAAAACCTGAAAAAAGAAGTCCAGATGATTAATAATAGAATATCAGAAATAGACAATACACTGAAAGGGTAAAAGAGTAGAATGGAAGAGAT
>NW_006408552.1:22838411-22839657 GCF_000296735.1 Chrysochloris asiatica | reverse complement strand
AGGAGAAACAGAAGCTAAGAGATTTTGTCAAAGCCAATCCAGAGGTTCAAAACATTCTAAAGGGAGTTCTTTGGAATGAAAACCAGCAAGAACAGACAACAACCAGAGATTGACAGATGTGGCAAGTCCACCTGGAACTCAGTCAACAGATAGAGTTCAAAACAGAACAAAATTACAGCAATGAATTCAGAAGACCTGTGAGGCCAACCAAAGGAGTAGAGATCCTATAGATGGTGAGGAGGTTGAGTAGAGTGCAGGATACAATAGACTGTCTTAAACACAGGGAAAACTTAATAGACTATTGGGTAACCCCAAAGAAAATTAATATTTCACAACTTACCATGAAAATGAAGATCCAAGCAGAACAATGAAACATTAAACCAAAGAAGAAACTGACAAGAAATAGCATAAAAAACATGAATGCAGAACAAAGGAACAAACAGCACCACAAAAAATTACATAATGACAGCAGTTAAACCATACCTATCAATAATTACACTGAATGTCAATGGATTAAATGTACCAGTGAAGTGACAGAGAGTGGCTGAATGGATAAGAAAACAAGACCCTTCAATAGACTGTCTGCAAGATATATACTTTACACACAAAGAAAAAAACAGACTAAAATTTAAAGGATGGAAAAATATATACCAAGCTAACAACAATAAAAAGCAGGAATGGCAATACTAATCTCTGATAAAATAATCTTTAAGATTAAAACCAGAATTAAGGATAAAGAAGGACACTATCTCATGATTAAAGGGTCAATTGAGCAAGATGACATAACCATAATTAACATCTACATTCCAAATGAAAGAGCACTGAGATATATAAAGCAAACCCTACTAGAATTGAAGAAAGAAGTAGATAAATCTGCAATTATAGTGGGAGATTTTAAAACACCACTTTCAAAAAAGGATAGAACAACTAGAAAGAAACTCGACAAAGCTACAGAGGAACTAAACAACACAATCAACCAACTTGACCTCATAGACGTGTACAGAGCATTCAACCCAACACACAATGTACTTTCTTCTACAGAATTGACCATGTGTTAGGTCACAAAGCAAGCCTCCATAAATTTATAAACATCAAAATACTACAGAGCATTTTTTCAGACCACAATGCCATAAAACTAGAAATCTACAATAAGAATACCAAGGAAATAAAGCTTAACACATGGAAACTGAATAACACCCTGCTGAAGAGTGACTGGATGATAAAAGAAATTAAATGTGAATTCAGA
>NW_006408552.1:22812611-22837986 GCF_000296735.1 Chrysochloris asiatica | reverse complement strand
ATGTCACTATGGAACAAAGGAAATCAAAAGGATAATAACAGAATACTAGGAAGAGTTGTACTCCAACAAAGTTGAAAACTTAGAAGAGATGAATACATTTTTAGAAAAACACGACCTACTTAACTCACACAAAGTGAAGTAAAAGACTTGAACAGACCCATAACAAAAGAAGAAATTGATCAGGTCATCAAAAAACTCCCAACCAAAAGAAGTCCAGATCCAAATGGCTTCACTGGTGAGTTTTACCAGACATTCAGGGAAGAGCTGTCACCAATTCTACTCAAATTATTCCAGAAGATAGAGGAGGATGGAAAACTTCCTAATACATTTTTTGAAGCAAGCATAACCCTCATACCAAAACCAGGGAAAGACGTCACTAAGAAAGAAAATTATAGCCAATATCCATCATGAACATAGATGCAAAAATTCTCAACAAAATCCTAGCCAACAGAATCCAGCAGCACATCAAAAAAATAATACATCATGACCAAGTGGGATTCCTATCAGGGATGCAAGGATGGTTCAACATTAGAAAAACAATCAATGTAATCCACCATATAAACTAGAAAAAAGAAAATCTTAGTCCTCAAACTGATTTCTTTGCTCTTAATCACTTTAAAGAGTTCGTGTGTAGCAGATTTGCCTAATACAAGATGTCACCATCCATGAGTGTTGATGGTGGATCCAAGAAAAATGACGTCTTTGACAACTTCAGTCTTTTCTCCATTTGTCATGATGTTATTTTATTGGTCCAGTGGTGAGGATTTTTGTTTTCTTTACACTGAGGTGCATACCATATTAAAGATTGTGGTCTTTGATCTTCATCAGTAAGTATTTTAAGTTCTCTTTGCTTTCAGCAATCAAAATTATGTCATTTATATATCTCAGGTTGTTAATGAGTCTTCCTCCATTCCTGATGCCACATTCATCTTCATTTAATTCAGTGTCTTGGGTTATTTGCTCAGCATACATATTGAACAAGTATGGTGAAGGGATGCAACTCTGGTGTACACCTTTCCTGACTATACGCCCCTTGTTCTGTTTGAATGACTGCATGTTGGTCTATGTACAGGTTCCTCATATGCACAATAAGAACATACTAGGAAGAAGGAGTCCTGGTGTGACTCTGTAGGATAATCATTGGATCACTAACTGTACAGGGTAGCTAGGAGTCAGAATTTACTCAAGGGCAATTAACAATAACAACAACGGGAAAAAGGAATAGGCAGTCCACTTCTGAGAGATTAGTCCCTAAAACAATACAAACAGCAGTGAAACATTGTTTGATAAAATTCTGGAAGGTGAGCCCCTCAGGTTGGAAGGCAATCAAAATACAATTGAGGAAGAGCTACTTCCTCAAAGTAAAGCTGACCTTTGGGATCTTCGTTTACTAATGGGACATGACTCAAAATGAGAAGAAACAGCTGCAAACATGTAATCGTAATTGCAACATGGAATATATGAAGTATGAATTGAAAGTCATAAAAATGGAATGCATAAAGATTGATTACTTAGGCATTGTTGGTGTGTGCCATCGAGTCAGTTCTGACTCAGTGACTTCAGATAGGGTTTCTGAGAACAACTGGTGGGTTTGAACTACCAACCTTTCAATTAGCGCAGTTAGCAGTCCAGTGCTTATCCTACAGCACCACACCAGAGCCCATCTTAGGCATTAGTGAGCTAAAGTGAACAGGTATTGTCTATTTTGAATAGGACAATCCTATGGCTACTATGATGGAAATGACAAGTTGAGGAGAAAAAGCATTGTATTTATCATCAAAGAAGGACACTTCAAAATCTACCTTGCTATCTGTGATGTTGTTGAGTACCATGGAGTTGGTTCCAACTCATAGTGACCCTGCACAGGGTTTCCGAGGCTATAAATCTTTATGGGAGCAGAAAGCCTCATCTTCCTCCTGTGAAACGGCTGGTAGTTTCGAACTGCTGACCTTGTGGTTAGTAGCCTGATTCGTAACCACTACGCTACCAGAGCTCCTTGCTATCTGTGATAGGATACTATTTACACTTAACAAGGAAGACCAATTAATAAAAGTATTGAAATTTGCATACCAATCACCAAAACCATTGATAAAAAAATTCAAGAATGCTACTAACTTCTTCAGTTTGAAATTGACCAAGCATGCAATTAAGATGAACTGAGAATTACTGATGATTGGAATGCAAAAGTTGGAAACAAAGAGAAGGGATAGGTAGTTGGAAAATATGGCCTGGATGATAGAAATGACACTAAAGATCAAACACATGGCTTGCACAACCAACAACTTCTTCATAGCAAAGACCTTTTTTCAATAACATAACAGCAACTATACATGTTGTTTTTGGCTGAGTTTTCCAGAGAAGCAAAACCAGTGTAGTTCACATATGCATATGTATTTGTTGTTATTATTAAGTACCTTGTAGAGATGCTGTAATGATTTTTTGAGGAGCCTGGTGGATTTGAACCACCGACCTTGTGGTTAGCAATCCAGTGCTGATCAATATGGAGTCCTGGTGTGGTGCTGTAGGATCAGCACTGCATTGCTAACTGAAAGATCAGTGGTTCAAACCCACCAGTTGCTCATTGGAAATCCTGGTTTTAAACCATTCAAAAATGGCTGAAAAGTACATTGACAGAACTTTCAGAGTTTCAAGCCAGATTCAGATGAGAACATGGAATGAGGAATCTAACTGCTGAGGTCCAGTGCTTATCCTACAGTGCCACACCAGGACTCCAGTTTGTGCGTTGTTATTGTTGTTAGGTGCCGTCGAGTTGGTACCCACTCATAGAGACCTCATGCCCAACAAAATGAAACTTTGCCCAGTCCTGCGCTGCCAATCTCACAATCATTGTTACATTTGAGCCCACTGCTGCTGCACTGTGCCAATCCATCTCACGGGGGGGGGGGGGGGGGGTCTCCTTTTTTTTTTTGCTGACCTTCCACATTATCAAGCATGATGTCCTTCTCTAGGGACTGGTCCCTCCTGATAATATGTCTGAAGTATGAGAGACGAAGTCTGTTCATCACGGTTTTTAAGGAGCATTCTGGTTGTACTTCTCCCAACACACGTTGGTTGGTTCTTCTTGGCAGTCCAGGTACTGTTAGTTGGTTTGTATAGATTGTATAGTTGGTTGGAATTTGTTGGAACTGAACAGAGCCATGGTAGCATAGTGGTTACATGTTGGGCTGCTAACCGGAAGGTCAGTAGTTCACAAGGTCAGTAGCTACTCCATGGGAGAAAGATGAAGTTTTCTGCTCCTGAAAAGTTACAGCCTCAGAAACCCTATCCAGGGCTGCTATGAGTCGGAACTAACTCCATGACACACTAGCACCACCACTGTCTTGGAGTCCTGGCGTGGTGCTGTAGGGTAAGCATTGGACCACAAAGTCAGTTTGAACTGCAAGGTCAGCAGTTCATGACCTAGGCCATGAGAGGCCTGTAGAGTAGTCCAGGCAAAACAAACAACTGTAAAGGACCAGAGATATGGTCTAGCTTGGCCTATGTTTCACTTATCTGTTGTGCTTTGAAATGCCACCCCAGACTCCAGTGGCTTAAAACAATAATAATTTGCTATTTCTCGTAATTCTCATTAATGTGAATAGAATTCAGCTGAGATTTTTTTTTTTTTTTTTTTAATGCATGGGATTGTATTCAGTTGGAGCTCATCCAGTGTTGGAATATACAAGGAGGCCTTGTTCACATGTTTGGCAGTTGATATTAAGTGTTGGCTTCAGTCTTGCCCATATCCTCTGTTGCTCTAAGAGACTCCACTGGCTTCTTTATAACATTGCAGCTAGGTTGAAAGAGAAAGTGTTCCATGAGGTCAAGCCCAGTGTTATCAGACTTTAGATTGGCTGAAATCCCACGGGCAAAGACAAATCAGATGGCTGAGCCCATAATCAACATGAGAGGGGACAATCCATGGTCATGAATACCAGAAGGTACGATTCATTGGGAACTACCAGTGTAATCGTTTACTATAGCTTGTTTGAACAATAGAAAGATTAGTGTTGCTGAAGCTTGGAAGTTCATGGGAATATGGTGCAAGATGAGGACAGAAGGGTAGGGAAGTAATAGCTCATCTATAGAGGTCAGAGTAAGGGGTTTATATCTTATTCTAAGTGTCATTGAATTACTGGAGGGGACATGATCTGTGTAAAACCCTTCTGGTGCTAGGTGGAAAATTGTATGAAGAGAAATAAGAGAGGACAGGGACCAATTAGGACGCCAATTGTAATTGTGAAAGTATTGATGATGGCTTGAATGAAGATAATGGCAGCAGACACAAAGTAAAGCATATGGATTCAGGATATACTTGAGGGGCTAACTCAAGAGGATTTATTGATGTACATGGAGATAAAGAGATGGATGAAAGATTCTGCCAAGGATTTTGGATGGAACATCTTGGAGAGACATGGTTGGTTTCTTTTGCTAATTTGTTGCAGGTGTAATTTATTTATATTATTTGGTGAAAATATACACCACGTCAACAAATTTTATATGTACAATTCAGTCACATTGTTTACACTCTTCAAGTTGTGTAATTGGTCTTGCTATCCTTTTCCATGTTATCCTAACACATGATTTTACTTCCGTTTAAGCTTATCATCTAAGCTTTTGAAATACTAAAGCAAATGGAAGAAACGAGGAAGTAAAAGAGCTGAACAGAAAAATTTGAAGGACAGCTTGAGAAGACAAAGTCAGTATTATAATGAAATGTACAAAGAACTGGAGTTAGCAAACCAAGGGAAGAACACACTCAGCATTTCTCAAGCTGAATGAACTGAAAAAAATTCAAGCCTCGACTTACAGTATTGAAGGGTCACTATGAGTCAGAACCAACTCAATGACACTTAACAACAACAGCATGGGCAAAATATTGAATGATGCAGGAAGCATCAAAAGAAGATGGATTAAATGCACAGATCACTGTACCAAAAAGAAACGATCAATGTTCAATCATTCCAGGAGATAGTATATGATTAAGAGCCAGTGATACTAAAGAGAGGAAGTCCAAGGTTCACTGAAGGCATTGGCAAAGAACAAGACTCCTGGAATTCATGGAATACAAATTGAAATATTTCAACAACTGAACCAGCACTGGAGACACTCATCTATGCCAAGAAATTTAGAAAACAGCTACCTGGCAACTGATTGGAAGAGATTCATATTTGTGCCCATTCAAAAGAGAGGTGACCCAACAGAATGAGGAAATGATCAGACAACATCAGTAATATAGCATGCAAGTATAATTTTGCTAATTAAAAGGTGACTGCAACAGTACATTGGTAGGAAACTGCCAAAGGTTCGAGCTGGATTCAGAAAGGAATGTAGAATGAGGGATATTATCATTGCTAATGTAGGGTGGCTCTTGGTTGAAAGCAGAGAATACTAGAAATATGTTTGACTGTGCTTTATTGACTGTGCAAAACTTTCAATTATGTGGATCATGACAAAGTATGGACAACATTGTGAAGAATGAGTATTCCAAAACATTTAATTGCTCATGAAGTACTTGTACATAGACCAACAGGCTGTTATTTGAACAGAACAAATAAGTGAATGGTTTAAAATTAGGAAAGGTGTGTTCTTTTGCCATACATATTAATCTGTATGCTTAGCAAATAATCTGAGAAGCTGAATTATATGAAGAAGTATGTGGCATCGGGATTGGAGGAAGGCTCATTAACAAATTGCAATATGCAGATGATACAACATTGCTTGCTGAAATTGAAGAGGATTTAAACTGTTTTCTGATGAAGATCAAAGACCACAGACTTCAGTATGGATTATACCTCAATGTGAAGAAAACAAAACTTCTTACAACTGGGCCAATAAACAGCATCATGATAAATGGAGAAAAGATTGAAGTTGTCAAAAGACTTCATTTTACTTGGATCCACTGTTAACACTTATGGAAATAGCAGACAAGAAATCAAACGACATATTGTATTACACATGTCTGTTGCACAAGACTTCACTGAAGTGTTCAAGAGCAAAGATGTCAGTTTGAGAACTAAGGTGTTCCTAACCCAAGACATGGTATTTCAGTAACTTCATATATATGTGAAAGTTGGACAGTGAATAAGGAAGACCATCAAGGAATTGACACATATGAGTCATGGTGTTGGAGAAGAATATTGAAAATACCATGGACTATTAGAAGAACAAACAAATCTGTGTTGGAGGAATTACAGCCAGAATGCTCTTTGAAGGCCAGGATGGTGAGAATTCATCTCTCATACTTTAGACATATTATCAGGAGTGACCGGTTCCTGGGGAAGGACCTCATGCTAGGTAAAGTGGAGGATCAGAGAAAAGCAGTTAGATTGGTATAGCGGCAGAAGCAGCAGGCTGAAGCTTAAACAATGATTGCAAGGATGGTGGAGGCCTCAGCAGTGTTTTATCCTATTGTGCATAATGTCCCAGTGAGTCAGAACTGACTGGATGGTACCTTACAACAGAAACCACAACAGCATCATTAATATGATCCCACATATGCAATTTTTTTTGTAAGTGGACAATGTTCAAGTTGAGCATGCTTTATTAATTAAGCTAAACTGTTATTTGGTTCAAAGCAAACTTCAGGGATTTGTTTTGGTCTGAGGTTTAAGCTTTAAAAATTCTTTCAGAGTGGTAGTTTTCAGATGTTTATTGAGCCTCAATGATTCCAGAGATCTGGAGTCCATTGAAAATTTTAAAGTATCTTCTGGTTTGCTTCTCCTTTTTATCAGGATTCGTCTATAGAATCTTAGAGGAAAGCATTCAGTAACGGCTCTGGGCATGATCCAGTTCTGGTTTTAATACATGAAGGCAATCAGATTGCCATTCCATTTCCTCTTCTGATTCCTTCTTCTTCTGCTAGTACAGGTGAATGTAGACATATTGTAGTAGTTTGCAAGCTTTTAAGACCCTAGGCATTATGCAGCAAACTAAAGGTAGAACAAAAGTACTGGGAAATGGGGTTAGGCCAACTGACTAGGCTGTCTCTTGAAATCATGATGCCAAACCTTCAAACTAGGAACATTCCAGGCTTGGCAGATGAGATGAAAACTGGACAATTGCTTTTCCAAAGCCAACGTGAGAAAAATCACAGAGTGCCAAATTTTTGGAAATACAGTGTCTTATGTTGTGTACAGTATGCTTTTTCTCAATGGGTACAACAAAGTCCGTTTTCATCTACCTTGGGTACAGATGACTGTTTCTGTGTTGAATACTGGATGAAGGAAAGCCCTGTGATTCAGGGCTATGCTATCTGATGTTTACTTTGAATCAACATAGGTAAGATGTGCAGGAATGATCCCCTCTCTCTCTTCAAGAATACTCCTCTTTGTTTTAAATACCATTGTTGTTGTTAGCTGCTCTTGAGTCAGCTCTGATCACGGAGACCTTATGTACAGCAGAATCAGACATTGTTTAGTCCTGCTTTTACCTCAGGATCCTGGGTATATTGAAGCCCATTGTTGTGGCTTCAACGATGCTCTCATTGGCTCTCACTTCACCAAACTAGATGGACTCCTCTAGCAATTGGTCTCTCCGGATGCCCTGTGCAAAGCAAGGGAGTCGGACAGTGATTCCTAAGTGTTTCACTGGCTGATTTTCAGAAGAAGATTTTCAGGCCTTTCTTCCTACTCTGTCTTGGTCTAGAAGCTTCAGAGAAATCTGTCCACCATGGGCAAACATCCATGGCATACTTTCAAGCATCCAGGTAACACACAAGCCACCACAGTATGAAAACCTGAAAGACAGATGGTGGCAAGGAACAGTAGCTAATGTTGATTAATGCATCAGACACTCTTCTAAATGTTCTACCTGTAGTAAACCATTTAATGTGCACATAAAGAGCATTCTAAAGTGAATACTATTATTAACCCCATTTTTTCAGATGAGGAAACTGCAAATCAGAAAGATTAAGACTATTCCCAATGTCCCATTTATGGCAACAGGTAGGGCCAGGATTTGAACAGAGGAAGGCTAATTGCAGACGCTGAGCTCTTTATGCTGCCAAGAAAGCAGTGCATTTATAGGTGGCATCAGACTGGAACCTGCTTTCTTCCAGTCCAGCATTCTCTGCACCTGACTGGACTTCTCTCTTGGCCTGGTTCCTCTCTGCTCTCTCTCCTGGGGCTACCACATTTGCTGACTACTGCCTTATCACCGCTATCTGCTTTGGTCTCTGGTGGACTTGACAAAGCATGCACATTTAGGTCTGAACCTCGTTTCTCCAATCCATCCAGAGCTTTATTGATCTGGCCTGACGTTTGCTTCTCTCAAATTCCCAGCCCCATGCAATCTAGCAAATGGCCCCTGCACCTCTCTGTGTACAGGGGCTGTAGCTGTTTAACCAACTCAGGGCTCCAGGTGAATGGACGGGGAGAGGGCATCCTGGTGGGCAGGGAACTGCCTGCAGTAGACGGAGGGAGAGTCTAACCCAGACTGCTCTCCCCAGGGACTCCTACAAGGCACTTTGTATTTTTAAGGCACTTCTATCTGAGGTCCTAGAAGACCCAGGAAGGGATCCTGTTGTTTAAGTCTGGATGAAATGGGGAAGTAGATTCCTGGGGATCAGCAAAACTAAGATATCCATCTAGACTGTCCAAACGTTGACATACGTTGTATCTCAATTTTTTCCTGCTCTCTTTGCTGATTGCATCCTTGGCTCCTCAAAGCAGGAACATGCAGAAGCTGAAGTATTTTGTCCCATTGGATGAGTGAGTGGTGTCTCACTGCCAAACAGAACAAACCGGCATTCTCATTTACGGTTTCTGAAGTTGGATCTTTGATAAGCTTCCCTGATGGTTGCGATTCAAGGAATAGATTGAGTTTCTGAGAGAGAAAACTTGAAGTAGCACTGGCACAAAACAGTTACTCAATAATGAAACACTTGTACTTATTTTTATGTGCTAGACACTGCTCTGGAGTCCTGGCATGACACTGTGGGATAAAGCACTGGGCCAGAAGGTCGGTTTGAACTACAAGGTTGGCAGTTCAAACTCACCATCCGCTCCTTGGAAACCCTATACAGTGTCGTTATAAGTCAGAACCAACTCACTGACACTCAACAACACCAGAAGCTGCACTAAATGGTGAACATAAGCTGACTCAGTTAATTCTTATGGTCCATGCCTATCTGCCGTTTTGTTCTACTGTGTGGACTTGTGTGTTATTAGGATGCTTGAAGTTATCCCACCAGTATTTCAAATACCAGCAGGGTCACCATGGTGGACAGGGTTCAGTAGAGTTTCCAGACTAAGACAAATTAGAAAAAAGGCCTGGTGATCCACTTCTGAAAATTAGTCAGTAAAATCCTTATGGGTCGCAATAGAATGTTGTCTGAATTTGTGCTGGAAGATGAGCCCCTTAGGTGGGAAGCCACTCAACGTTTGCTGCCACATTGGACTCATGCATGCACATCCATCATGATGAAGATGGTGCCAGACTCGATAATGTGATGCGGGGACACCATGAGTCAGGACTAACAGGAGCAATCCTTATGGCAGGTCCATGAAGTAGACACCACTGTCTCCCCGGATTTACCGAGGAGGCACTGGAGGGGTAGCGTGTTTCTGTCATTTCTTTCAGCTGGAACTTACACTCACATGTCTGGCTCCTGACTTTGCTGTCCTCACCAACACTCTTCTGTCTGTCAAGGTCTGTTTGCCCTTGTGGTGGCTCCAGTTGCTAACCTGCCACTTGTGACTACCACAGCTGATGGATTTCTTTCATTTCCTTAGAACTCCTAACTGAGACCTCCTAGATGTGCCAAGGTAGTGAAACGATTCCAGAAGCAGTTTCTTGGAGCCAGCAGTACTGGAGCTGGTGCAAGCAGGAATTGCCTTCAGCCCAGACTGAGCTCCAGAGGAGAAAAGACAGACAGTGAATTCCATATGCCAGTCATTTGTACCTTTGTTCACATATTTACTATTTTCCAGCAGTAAAAATATTTTTTCAATAAGGATTTGTTGAACACCTACTATGTGCTTGGCTAGCATGTCTATTAGCTTTGTTGTTAAGTGCTCCCGAGTTGGTTCTGACTCATAGTAACCATGTATATGATTTTTGAGGAGCAGCTGGTGGGTTTGAACTGCCAACTTTGTGGTTAGCAGTCCAGCGCTCATCCTACAGCACCACCCACCCCCAAAGTTTGCTTACTAAGGGAGAGAGTAGAATGGACAGACAGGAACTCCATAAGAGGGGTGTTGGAGCCCCTGCCAGGTCCCCCCTGTGGGTCCTGATATCGTTGTTCCAGTGTGGTGCTGAGACAGACAGTCTTTTATTTGTCCAAAGCTGAGACTTCTATTCATAGTCCTTGGCATTTCTTGCTGATCAAAGCCTTTGTTCAAATCCTGGTGTTTGCCAAGCCTCAGCAGGTTCCCATGTAGAAAGTAGTACTTACTAGGGAGTCCCGGTGCGGCACTGTAGAATAAGTACTGGACCACAAGGTCAGTTTGAACTGCAAGGTCGGCCATTCACACTCACCAGCCACTCCTCAGAAATCCTATACAGGGTTACTATGAGTCAGAACTGATTCCATGGCACTTAACAACAACAACAACAACATGGGTAATGCTATAGGATCAGCAGTGGATTATTGACCACAAGGTCAGTGGTTCTAACTCACCAGCTGTGCCTCAGAGATCCTACACAGGGTGCCTATGCGTCAGAACTGACTTGACAACACTTGACAACAACAACAATAATGGGTAAGCACCTTTTTCTGAGAAGGAGAGGCACATGATTTATGTGAGAAAAAGCATTTAACATAAATTGACCGTAGGGCCAGCCACCAGTGATGTGAAGGAACCTATCTTCCCCTTTCCAACTCCAGCCCTGTCCCAGCTCAGTGCCTTCTGATCCTAGAGCTCCTCATCCCCTGCCCCAGCCCCAGTGAGGCAGGTCTGTTATAGAGACCATCATGGGGAACTAACAGCCCTTTGAAGGAGAAAGAGAACCCTGCTGTCTGCTTGGCTTGTCATCCTTTTGGGTTCCTCCCTTTGATCCTCCAGAAGTGGGATTTTTGACAGAAGAGGACATAAGGAGGGAGGGCTGAGTGGGTGGGACAGGGATAGAAAGTGATAGAGAGAAGCAGAGATGGAGATAAATGATAATTGAAAGCCACACAGAGAGAGACAGACAGACAACTGGAAGAACTAGGAGCCAGAATGAGACAGACTAAGAGGAAAGGGAGAGAAGGAGGGAAAGTGGGAGGGAAGGAAGAAGAAGAAGGGAGGGGATAGGAAGAGAAGGAGGGGGAGAGAAGACTAGAGAAGGATGAAGGGGTGAAGGAAAGAGGGAAGAAGGGTGAAGGAGAGAGGGACAGGAGGGTAAGGCAGGAAAAGCGAGGGGAAAGAAAGAGAAAGCCAGAGAAGGAGAAAGACAGAAAAAGGGACCATTTTCTAGAGGTGTCGTGCAGCAGGATAATGCGCTGGACCACAAAGTTGGTTCGAGCTGCAAGGTCGATGGTTCAAACTCACCAGCTGCTCCTCAGCTTCTTATTCTGGAGAGTAGAACCGCCAACAGTCTGAATTACACCTACTGCTAAACTCCTACTTCCTTTCCCATGTGACCAGCTTACTAGGGACCAACTGCTTGTTGTTCATATGGAATGGGTTCCCCACCTGGGTTTCACGTTTCTTGCTTGACTAATTGATGATAATGCAAAGCTTTGTCTTCCTGGGAGTTTCACTTCACCTTTCACAGAAGCTGGGGACACAAGGTAATGGGGGAAGGACTTTCAGACAGAAGAAACATTTTGAACAAGCATGCTAAAGTGGGATTCCAGTTTTCCTTGTACATTGTGTTTGTGGCCAAGTGTCTTGAACATATTTAGTTTCTTGGAGTTTATTTTTACCCCAAGGAGCCATCTATATAACAGAATAATAGAAAGGGGCCTCAGCTGAGGTTTCAAAGGCACAGTGAGCCCTGAGAAATTTTGTCGCTTGTGGTACTCTACAAATCCAGCCTGTCTGTGAAGGTGACCAGAGTAAAGAAATCTTTATCCATTTTCATTGAGTCAATTTCAACTCATGGTGATCCTGTGTGTGTCTGAGTAAAACTGTGCTCCATTGGGTTTTTAATGGCTGATTTTTTTTTTCGCACACCAATTTGTACTACCCAGGGACTCGAAGAAATCTTTCCAGCCCCATTAATCAAATGTGTGAAAAGGAGCTTTTCCTTATGAGATCTAATTTAGTCTAGGAACACTAGCGTCTGAAGTTCCAGGGATAATGTAGGCTAACTTGCTATTTCATCAGTTAATTCATCATCCAGTTACGGAGATGACTTTCTATGTGTGGAAATGGAGGGTCCCAGGGTTGGTATGGACTGGGGGAGATATTTTCCCAAAGCAGCTAAAAGCAGATAACCAGAGGATAGGAAGACAAAGTAGCTTCAGGAAGTAAGCCCAAAAGTCAAGTCTGAGGGGTAAGATGATAGTACAAACTGGAGATTTTCTCCTGAGGACAGAATCTATGTAGTTACCAACACAAACTATTATTGCGGCATTTACAAAGGGCCAGACTAGGTGGAGAGTGGTGTGGCATGTGCTGGGCAGTGTGCTGGGCAGTGTGAGATGGTACAGGTGACAGCTGAGTTCAGTGTCGGCAGTTTTGTGGCATGGACATGTCTGATGGATTGAGGGCGGAGGCTATCCTTCCATCCGGGCTACTTATATTTGTGGGACATTTTCTGGGCGTGGTTTTCCTCATCCTGGCAGTAACAGCCTGGACTTGATATTGTCTTTAGCTCCCTCTCTGGGTCATCAGTAATCATTAGACTTCTTCTAACTTCCCTCTCACTATGTTCTTCTTCTAAGGAACTTCCCAGGCCTGAGATGAAGGTAAGTGGGTGGGGGGGAGAGTATTCACATTTAGGTGACACCCTGGGGATGGTACAGAGGTTGGACTCCTCCCACCAGGCATTTCCAGCACTCTGGAAGCCTTCTCTGTGGTCCAGGGATGAGGTCCTCTGGTGCAGATTCTCTGGAGGAGAAATCATCTGCCTTCTGCTCTAAAGAGTACTCCTTCCAAGGGACTACTGTAAACACTGATGACACACTCAGCCTTAGGTCATATAAGTGAGGTCATACGATATTTGTCCTTCGTTCAGCAGGATGTTAAATTTCATCCATGGGCATTTGGTCAAGGTCAATACTGATGTTCATGGAAAGTTTGTCTAAGCCTAGTTCTTTCTTTGGACGTGAAGCGGTTATGGAAACCCAACTGCTGCCATAGGGAGAAGCTCAGCTGGCCAGCTGGACTTCTGCTGTTCACAGATTCCAATGAGCTTTGCTCTTCCTTTGTGGAATTTGATGGCAGTCGCCTGCCCTGGGGTGGGCTCAAGGATTGGGTCCTGAAGGAGGGAAGACCTGGATCAACCTTCAAGTTAGAAGGCAGATGTTGTTGCTGTTATTAAGTGCTGTCGGGCCAGCTCTGACTCATAGTGACCTTATGTATGGTTTCTGAGTCTGTAAATCTTTGCAGGAATAGGAAGTCTCATCTTTCTTCTGTGGAGTGGCTGCTGGGCTCAAACTGAAGACCTTGTGGTTAGCATTCCAATACTTATCCTAAAGAATCACCTCATTTCCCAGAAGCGAGATTTTTGTTGTTGTTGTTAATGCCATCGACTCATAATGACTTCCGATGAGCAGCTGGTGAGACTGAACCAACCTTGCGGTTCAAACCAACCTTGTGGTCTAACACTTATTCTACAGTGCTACAAAGAGAGAGAAGATGCTGTGGTTTGAAGTTAAGAGTTGTTGTTGTTGTTATGTGCCGTGGAGTCAGTTCTGACTCATAGTGACCCTGTACAGGGTTTCCGAGACTGTAAATCTTTATGGAAGCAGAAAGCCTCATATTTCTCCCGCGGAACAGCTGGTAGTTTTGAACTGCTGACCCTGAGGTTAGCTGCCCAATTTGTAACCGCTGCGCTACCAGAGCTCCTTGAAGTTAAGAGTTGTTGTTGTTGATGTTAAGTGCCGTCGAGTCGGTTCCGACCCATAGTGACCCTGTATAGGGTTTCTGAAGTTAAGAGTAGCCGGATTGATATTTCTGTTTCCATCCCAGAGTTCCTAGATTGAGTTAGTCAGGGTTGGGACCACTAAGATGGATGACCAAATGATGCCTCTAACCTGGAAGAGTAGGTTCATCTCCCCTTTAGATGGATTCTTGAGATGAACCCACTTCAAGGGACAAATGGCAAATGGTTTTCCTACACTGCATCAGAGAGCTCACCACTAGGTTCAAAGAAAAGATTTCCAAAGTGCTGTCTCCCCACTGGCTTTCGTTAAGAGAGAGAGGAATGATAAATGGCTCTATTAGACAGGACAAGCTAACATCAAACTCCACTATGGGCAGCATGGCTCAGCTCTATGCAGAGTTTCACGGACCCAGTCTCCTTCCATATTAAGGCTCTGTCCTTCCCCAAATTCTCAACTGAGGTAGGTAAAATGAATGTAAGTATCATGTGGAAGATTTTTCTCTGACCAGACTAGGAGTGGCTTCCATCAGTGTACTCTCATTCCTTGGGCAAGGGGTTTATTTATAGAAAGTCTTTGGCTGTTCATTTGGAAAGAAGGCTCTCTTCAGGGAGTCCCACTAATAACGTGTTGGTCAGAGCTATGCCATGTTGACACTATTAATTAAAGAAAACACAGAGTGATCAGCTGTTTCTGCTGAGTACATTGCTATCCTGCACAAAATCTGGGTTTGGGGTGTGTGTGTGTGTGTGTGTGTGTGTGTGAGGGCTATGAAGTGGGCAATTAGTAGTGCTCACTGTAGCTACCCAGGCACTAGAGGCATGGGGGTTAAGGGCTTTGGACTCTTGACTTTGAGTTTTGTTTGTGTATTAACCAATGTTCTCTATTTGGAGAACCAGGGGAAAAGAGACTCAGTATGTGGCCTGGCCCATCTTGCCTGCCATTCATAAGACTGTGGAAGTGGTCTTTCTGCTCCAAGGCAGCACCTCTCACTGCATTACACATCCATTGCCAGCTTGTGGTATTTATGCAGCATTTAGACAAAGCACTAGGGGTGACCTAAGACAAGGCTGACCAGAGTACATCAGGCTTGCAAACTCATATAGCCATTGGGACCAGGTGGATTTCTTAAAAACGTTTTGTGCAACCATCACCCATATCCATTGCCAGATTTTTCCAACACTATAAACAAACTCAATGCTTCTTGAGCAATGGCTCCCCTGTCCCCTTCCCTTGTATTCCTACTAACCATGAATAAATAGTCTTTGTTCTCTATACATTTGCCTATTATTATTTCATCAAAGTGAGGTCATATAATACTTGTCCTTCACTCAGCAGGATGTTTTAAGGTTCATTCATCCAAGTAGGACCATGCTTGAATACTTCATTTCTCTTGATAACTAAGTACTATTCCATTTTATGCATGTACCAGGTTGATCTTGAAATGAACCAAGCTGTGTAGTTGCTGACTGTGACTGAGTGGAGAGGAATATCTACACAGGTGCGCTGAAGGTGACCCTGGGAAAAAGCAGGTGCTTCCAGATCTTAAAAAAATGTCAAGAGAGGCTGCAAGTCCAAACTTTCAAATGTGCTATTCTGATTTTTAATGCTAGCAAACTAAAACATACACAACAATACTGTGGCCAAAGCAAACATGTCAGGGAAAGGAATAGTTTCCACAGGATGGGCCCTCTCTCCTTCTAGGTGGGTGACTTCTTGAGGCTGGGTCCCTCTCTGTATGCAGGAGGTCCTCAGCTGGCACCTGTGCCACCCTTCTGGGTACGCAGGAAAACACAGCTGAACGTTAAATAAATACCCGCTAATTACCCTGGGAATATTTATCAAGGTTTCCCCATGTTGTAATAAGAAATGATTGAAACATATATCACCCACCGAGCTGTTAATCACTGGTAAATATATTTTAAATACAGCAGTCCATTAATATTTTAATTTAGCCTGTCTCCTGGAGAATATGTGCTGGATCAGACAAATGTCCCAAGCTTTGGAGTCGAGGGGAAATTTTTCTCACCTAGTTAATCTTTATGATCTTCTCTCAGGGAGGAAAGTCTGGCTGTACCAGCCAGAAAAATGTTCCCCTGGAGCCATTCTCGATGGTGAGTGGCCTTGAGGAGCTGGTGGGTGTGGTGAGATGCCTTAGCCCTGGAGAGGGGCCACAGTGGCTTGCTGGTTGGGGGCTGAGGTAGAGCTGGGAGCTAAGGAGAGCTGACTCCTTGGCACTTCCCCACCTGTTTCCTTACATGAAAAATCATGCAACTTAAAGTGATATTAACCTCGGTGATCACAGCAGGCTTTTCCATCTGGGGCTGCTCAGTTTCCTTCCCTTCCATGTTCCATGTGGGCTTCTCTCAGGAGGTTAGCCCAGTCTTTGTGCTCAATTTCAGGAGCTGCCAATAAGAAACGTACAAATATAGTCAGGATGGACTGAGACTTTTAAAACTAACCTCTGCCTAGGTGGCCAATGCGTGAGCTTTGTGGGAATCCTCTCTCTAATAAGCTACTTGTTCATTCAGCAGCCCTTTATTGGAATACCTATGGAGTCTCTTAAAAAAAAAAAAAAAAATTGAAATCTTTCAAGAAAGTGAGGCGGCACTGGAGGCACTCACTCATGTATGCCAAGAAATTGGGAAGACAACTATCTGGCCAATTGATTGGAAGAGATCCATATTTGTGCCCATTCCAAAGAGAGGTGACCCAACGGAATGTCGAAATCATCGGACAATATCTTTGATGTTCCATGTGAGTAAAGTTTTACTGAATGCAGAAACAGCTGCAAGCACACATTGACAGAGAACTTCGTGAGGTTCAAGCTGGATTCAGAAGAGGCTGTGGAAAGAGGGATATCATTGCTGATGTCCGATGGATCTTGGCTGAAAGCAGAGAATATCAGAAGGATGTTTACCTGTGCTTTAATGACTACGCGAAGGCTTTCGATTGTGTGGATCATGACAAGCTATGGACAACATTGAGAAGTATGAGTATTCCAGAACACTTAATTATGCTCATCAGGAATCTGTACATGGACCAAGGGACAGTTGTTCGAACAGAACATGGGAACACTGGATGGTTTAAAATTAAGAAAGGTGTGTGACAGGGTTGTATTCTTTCACCATACTTATTCAACTTGTGTGCTGAGTTGACCGTGATGACACTGATAGAGTAAAACCTTCGGCCCATCATATGCTAATGAGGCACAGTTCACAATGAAGAGAAACAACTATAGATATTCATTAATAATCAGAACATGAAATGTACGAAGTATAAAGCTAGGAAAATTGTAAATTGTCAAAAATGAAAAGAATGCATAAATATTGATATCTTAGACATTGATGATCTGAAATGGACTGGTATTGGCCATTTAAATTCTGACAATCACAGCATTTATTATGCTGGGAATGACAAATTGAAAAGGAAAGGCATCACATTCACCATCAAAAAGATCATATCAAACTCTGTCTTGAAATACAACGCTGTCTGTTATAGGATACTATCCATATGCCAGGAAAACCAGTTAATACCACTATTATTCAAATGTATGCACCAACCACTAAAGCCAGTGACGATGAAATTGAAGAATTCTATCAACTTCTTCAGTCTGAAATTGATCAAAGATGTAATCAAGATGTATTGATAATTACTGGTGATTGGAATGCAAAGGTTGGAAACAAAGATGAAGGATCATTCATTGGAAAATATGGCCTTGATGATAGAAAAGATGCTGGGGATTGCATGATAGAATTTTTCAATACTCATGACTTCTTCATTGCAAATACCTTTTTTAAAACAACATAAAAGATAGCTATACACATGGACCTCATCAGATGGAATACAGAGAAATCAAATTGACTACATCTGTGGAAATAAATGGTGGAAATGATCCATATCATCAGCCAAAACAAACCAAGGGGCAGACTGTGGAACAGACCATTAATTGGACATATGCAAGTTCAGGCTGAAACTGAAAAAAATTAAAACAAGTCCGCAAGAGCCAAAATATGACCTTGAATGTATCCCACCTGAATTTAGAGAGCATCTGAAGAACAGATTTGATGCATCTGACACTAAAGACCCAAGACCAGAAGAGTTGTGTTATGATATCAAGAACATCATACAGGAAGTAAGAAAATAGTGATTAAGAAGACAAGAAAGAAGGAAAAGACCAAAATGGATGTCAGAAGAAACTCCGAAACTTACTCTCCAGTGTAAAGATGCTAAAGCAAATGGAAGAAATGAAAAGGTAAAATAACTAAATAGAAATTTCAAAGAGCAGCTCGAGAAGACAAAGTCAAATATCATAAAAAAAATTTACAAAGACCTGGAGTTAGAATACTAAAAGGGAAGAACACAAACAGGATTTCTCAAATTGAAGAATAAATTTCAAGCCTTGACTTGTGATATTGAAGGATTCTATGGGGAAAATATTGAATGATGCAGAAAGCATCAAAAGAAGATGAAAGGCATACACAGAATCACTGTACCAAGAAGAAATGGTTGACGTTGAAACATTTCAAGAGATAGCATATAGTTAAGAAGACCAAAGTGTGTTGAAGGAATTGGCAAAGAATAAGGCTCCAGGAATTGATGGAATACAAATTGAAATCTTTCAACAAACTAATGAAGTACTGGAGGCACTCACTCATCTCTGCCAAGAAATTTGGAAGACGGCTTCCTGGCCAACTGACTGGAAGAGATCCATATTTGTGCCCATTCCAAAGAGAAGTGACCCAATGGAAAGCAGAAGTCATTGGACAACATAATTTATACCTCAAACAAATAAAATTTTGCTAAAGATAACCCAAAAATGGCTGCAACATACATTGGCAGAGAACTGCCAAAGGTTCAATCAGGATTCAGAGGAGGATGTGGAACAAGGGATATCAGTGCTGATGTCAGATGGGTCTTGGCTGAAAGCAGAGAATACTAGAAAGATGTTTACCTGTGCTTTATTTACTATGCAAAGGATTTCAATTGTCTGGATCATGACAAGTTATGAACAACATTGCAGAGAATGAGTATTCCAGAACATTTAATTGTGCTCTTGAGGAACCTGTACCTAGACCAAGAGGCAGTCGTTTGAACAGAACAAGAGAACACTGAATGGTTTAAAATTAGTGAAGGTGTGTGCTAGGGTTGTATTCTTTTGTCATACTTGTTCAATCTGTATGCTGAACATATCATTTGAGAAGCTGGATTATATGAAGAAAAATGTGGCATCAGGATTGGAGAATGACTCATTAACAATCTGCGATATGCAGATGATACAACCTTGCTTGCTGAAAGTGAAGAGGACATAAAATACTTACTGATGACAATCAAAGAGCACAGCCTTTGGTATGGGTTGCACCTCAATGTAAAGAAAATAAAAATCCTTGCTACTGGACCCACAAACAACATCCATATAAATGGAGAAAAGATTGAATTTGTCAAAGAATTCATTTTGCTTGGCTCAACTATAAACATGCATAGAAGCAGCAGTCAAGAAATTAAACAACACATTGCATTAGGCAAATCTGCTGTACAAGACATGTTTAAAGTATTCCAGAGCAAAGATGTCACTTTGAGGACTAAGTTGCGTCTGACCCAAGCCATGGTATTTTCAATAGCCTCATGTGCATGTGAAAGTTAGACAGTGAATTAGGAAGACCATAGAAGAATTGATGCATTTGAGTTATAATATTGAAGAAAAATATTGAAAGTACTATGGACTGCCAATAGAACAAATCAATCTGTGTTTGAAGAAGTACAGCCTTAATACTCCTTGGAAGCCAGGATGGCCAGACTTCATCTTTCATACTTCAGACACATTGTCCAGAGGACCAGTCCCTGGAGAAAGATCTCATGTTTGGAAAAGTGGAGAGTCAGAGAAGAAGAAGAAGAAGACCCCCAACAAGTTGGATTGGCACAGTGGTAGCAGCAACGGTTTCAAATGTAGCAACACTTGTGAGGTTGGTGCAAGGCCAGCAAGTGTTTCATTCTGTTGTGCATAGGGTCACTCTGAGTCAGGACCGACTCATGGTACAGCCACTTATCTGGAGTCCTTGTGTGGAGCTGGAGGATAGTCACTGAATTTCTAGGCACAAGGACAGTGGTTCAAACCCATCAGTCACTCCTCAGAAACCCTATATGGGGTTGCTATGCATTGGAACTGACTTGTCAGCTCTTAAAAACAAGATTGCTCTAATGATTTGTGTGATGTTAAATCTATATTCAAGTTCACCCCTGAACAGAGGTATCCCTGATTGATTTCCAATAGAAGTCAACTCTCCTTCCTATCAGTTTCAATTCTTAATAAGCTCTCCTCACAGTAAAGCTGCATAACAAACATCCCCAAGATAAGCACTTACATTTTGCCCATGCATCTGCAGGTTGGTTTCACATAAGTTTCACATATTCCCTTTTGGTTCTCAGGCTAGAAGGACAATGACTGCACAAGTTCTACTTGAGGAAGAGACTAGAGGCTCCCAGACGGGCAAGCAAACGTGCAGTGTCTCTTATGACCTTGATTTTGGGCTGGAAAACTGTGGCTTCCACTCATAGCTTACTAATCAAAGATTGTCACAAGTCCAAATCTAGCATCAGGGTGCAAGGAAGCATAAGGGTCCTCCTCTCATAAGGGTCAGTCTATGTGTGTCAACAAATACCTGCTAAACATTAATATGCCGTGCTTCCAAAGTACATGTTCTATACCTTCCTATGGAATTTATATTGCCTTCCATTACCACCACTCCTTTGACAGTTTCTCATACTATGGTGCAAATGGTGCCACCAGTATTTCAAAGATAAGCAGAGTCATCATGGTGGAAACATTTACATGGAGTTTTCAGACTAAGACAGACCAGCAAGAAAGGCCTGGTAATCTACTTCTGAAAATCAGCCAATGGAACCTTATGGATCACAACAGAACACTGTCCAACTCATTTTCTTTAGATCTGTCATCAGGAGGGATTAATTGCTGGAGTAGTAGATAGAGGACCATTGAAGATGAGGGAGACTCTTAGTGAGATGGATTTGTTACAGTAGCTGCACTGATGCACTCGAACATATCAGTGATCATGAGGAAGATGTGGACTGGACAACATTTCATCTGTTGTTCATAAGGTCTCCATAATTTGGCATCAGATTGATGACAGCCATCTGTCTGCCTATCTATCTGCCTATCTATCTATGTATCTATCTGTCTGTCTGTCTGTCTATCTATCTATCTATCTATCTATCTATCTATCTATCTATCTATCTATCTATCTATCTAACCTTCCACTATGTCTGCTTTATCTCCCAACCACACTGAATCTCTTCAGAGCAGAATTCATGTACAACCGTCAGTATCTCTTTAATGATTGATTTAGCAAAGGGATTATGCACATAGTCGGTACTCAGAAAAGTGAAGATCACTAACATCTATTTAATTGTTTCTAAAAGTGTGTTGTGGTCAATATTTATAATTAGTAAAGGAGATATTGTGATTAAAAAAAGACCCATTAACACTGAATCAGAAAGTTAGAAAGCTATTTATCTTTCAATTCTTAATCAACTCTCCCGATTAGCTGAGAAAAAACAGTCTCAGTTTGGTGTTAATACTAACACTTGATGATATCACTCTTTACAGAGATGAGATTATTCTGCAGGCTTAGAGACTTGGCATGGAAACAATATCTAGCTAGATTTAATAATACATTTTCTTTCTTTTTCTGGATAACTTCTCTTTGTGACTGTTGCCGCTGCTAGCGTCTTATTTACAAGCTAGATATACATTTTCTTTTAAAATGATTTTACTTAATGTGATGGCTAGATTTATATATCAGCTTGAGTGGTGGTGGTGGTGTTCCATGGAGTTGGTTCTGACCCATAGAGACCCTGCGTAGGCTTTCCGAGGCTGTAAATCTTTAAGGGAGCAGAAAGCCTCATCTTTCTCCTATGGAAACTCTGGTAGTTTCGAACTGCTGACCTTGAGGTTAGCAGCCCAACTCATAACTACTATGCTACTAGAGCTCCTTATCAGCTTGAGTGGACAACACTAATTACCTATTGCCTTTGAATTAACTTCAACTCATGGTGTGGTACTGTAAGATAAGCATTGGACTGCTAACCACAAGGTTGGCAGTTCAAACCCACCAACTGCTCCTTGGAAACTATATATATGGATTCTAGGAGCCGGAACTGACTTGATGATACTTAAGCACAACAACATGGTGACCCCATGTGTGCCACCATAGAATTGTGCTCCACTGGGTATTCACTCAGTGAAAGCAGATCATCGGGTCACTCTTCCAAGGTGACTCTGGGTGGACTTGAATGTCTACTTATCAGTTATCTGCCAAGTGTGTTAACCATGTGCACCACCTAGACTGTGTTGTTGTTAGGTGCTGTTTAGTCGGTTCTGACTCATAGTAACCCCATGTACAACAGTAGGAAATGCTGCTCAAACCTTATAGTCGTTGTGATCTTTGAGCCCATTGTTAAAGCTACTGTGTCAGTCTATGTCCTGTATAGCTTTCCTCTTTTCCACTACTTTTTATTTTACCAAGCATGATGTTCTTCTCCAGTGACTGGTTCCTCTCGATTGCTGTTGTTAATAAGTGCTGTCAAGTCAGTTCCTGTTCACAGTGACCCTATATAGGGTTTCCAAGGAGTGACTGGTGAGTTTGAACTGCTGACCTTGAGGTTCAGTCTGACCTTGTGGTCCAGTGCTTATGCTACAGCACCATGAAGACTTACCATTCTTGCTTCTAACAGGCATTCTGGCTGTCTGAAGGGGCTTCAAAAAGTGTGGAAAAATGGAATGTGAGGACAGTGGAATTTTCCACAAGCATTTTAAAGCACCCTTGTATTTCTTCCAAGACAAATTATTTTGTTCTTGCAATCCATGGTATATTTAATATTCTACTTTGAAGGCTGTAGTATTTGCTCTACAAGTCTCTTCACATTTAGTGGTGGAGTGGTGATGGTAGTGATGGTTGTGTGCTATCTAGTAGGTTCTGACACATAGTAACATTGTATAAGGTTTCTGAGGCTGTGCATTTTTATGGGAGCAGAAAGCCTCATCCTTCTCCAGTGGAAAGACTAGTAGATTTGAACTATTGATTTTGTGGTTAGCAGCCCAGTTTATAATTCATCACGCTATCAGAACTCCTTTCACTTTCATTAAGCATGTACATATACTTTGCCATCTGCATATGCTAGGTTGTTAATGTTTTCTTGTTGTTGTGTGTGTGCCGTCAAGTTGATTCCAACCCATAGTGACCCCTGTATAGGGTTTCCGAGGAGCAGCTGGTGAGCTTGAACTGCCAACCTTGCAGTTCAAATGGCTTTGCAGTCTGGCGCATGAACCCACAGTACCACACCAGGATCTGTTGTTTGTTGATAGGTGTCATCAAGTCAATATCAACTCATAGCAACCCTATGCACAACAGAAGGAAACACTGCCTGGTCCTGGGCCAACCTCACAATTGTTGCTATGCTTGAGCCCATTGATGCTGCCACTTTGCCAATCCATCTCGCTGGGGGGTCTTCTTTTTCTTTCTGTGACCCTCCACATTATCAAACATGATAACCCTTTCCAATGATTGGTCCCTCCTGACCATATGTCCAAAGTATGAGAGATGAAGTTTGGCCAACCTGACCTCCAAGGAGCACTCTGGCTACACTTTTTCCAACTCAGATGTTTGTTCTTTTGGCATCCCATGGTACTTTCCGTATTTTCCTCCAACACCATAACTCAAATGCATCAATTCTTCTATGATCTTCCTTATTTACTGTCCAACATTCTCATGCATATTTGGTTATTGAAAATGCATGGCTTGGGTCAGGTGTACCTTAGTCCTCAAGATGACATCTTTGTTCTTCAACACTTTAAAAAAGGTCTTGTGCAGTGTATTTGCCTAATGCAATACGTTGTTTGATTTCTTGACTGCTGCTTCCGTGAGTGTTGACAGTTGACCCAAGAAGAATGAATTCTTTGACAACGTCAATCTCTTCTCCATTGATAAGAATGTTGTTTATTTGTCCAATGGTCTGGATTTTTGTTTCCTTTACATTCTGGACTCTGCTATCCGTTGACTGAGTTCCAGGTGGTGTTGTCATGCCTGTCAATCTCTGGTTGTTGTCTGTTCTTACTGGTTTTCAGTCCATAGAACTCCCTTTAGGATGTTTTGAAGTGCTGGGTTGGTTTTGATAAAATCTCTCAGATTCTGTTTATTGTGGAATGTCTTGATCGCCCCATCGTATTTGATTGATAATTTTTCTGGATAGGTGATTCTTGGTTGGTAGTTTTTTTCTTGTAGGATTTTTTTGTATATGTCTCTCCATTGCCTTCTTGCTTGCATGGTTTGTTCTGAATAGTCAGAGCTTAATCTCATTTGCTTGCCTTTATAAGTGACATTTCTCTTCTCCCTGGTCACTTTTAGTATTCTCTCCTTGTCTTTGATTTTGGAGAGTATGATTATTATATGTCTTGGTGACTTTCTTTTGGGGTCTAGCCTTCCTGGGGTACATTTGGCTTCTTCAGTGTTTATCTTCTCATCTTTCAAGATGTTAGGGAAATTTTCTTCCAGAAGCTCTTCAGCTAGCTCTTCCATGGACTTCTCTGATTCTTCCTGTTCTGGAATGCCAATAATTCTTAAGTTGTTTCTCTTCTTGTTAACCAGCATGAATTGTAGGCTCTCTTCAGATTTTTTAATCCTTTTTTCCACTTGCTCTTCTAGCTTAGCAGTATTGAGAGATTTGTCTTCCAGCTCACAAGTTCTGGCTTCCATCTCTTCTATTCTGCTCCTTTCCCCTTTCAGTGTACTGTCCATTTCTGATATTTTATTATTAATCATCTGAATCTCTTATTATAGGTTTTGAATTGTTTCCAATGCTGTATCAATCTTATCTGATTCCTCTTGTAGTACTTTCCTGACTTCTTCCTTGTTTTCCTCCACCCCTTTTGGAGCATTTGAATTTGTTTCCATAACATTCTTCTGAATTTTTTTCTCAGGCATATCCAAAACCTGCTCTTCCTCTTCTAGAAAGCCCTTTTCTCTCTCTATCTCATTTGTCTGAGCTACTGTCTTCTGTTTTGGACATGTTTTGATATCATTTGTTGTTTTTTATTTGTCATTTCTGATATTTATTAATTTTTTTAAAAAGCTTAATTGGATGTTTGTTGTTATTAAGCTTACTGGGAATCTCCTGGTGAATATGATCAGGAGATAGGCTTCCCTTTTTGCATGTAATGCTTGGCAGGTGTTGTTGGCTCTTGTCTCAGTGGTGGAATATTATGGTATGCTTACGGCTTGGCTATATGGCCATGATTGCTGTCTTTTCTTGGGTAACGTAGGGAGAAAAGGCTCCCACCTCCAGGAAAGATGTATGATCAAAAGGACCAAAAGCAGAAGTAATATA